>NC_056728.1:525372178-525397004 GCF_019279795.1 Protopterus annectens | reverse complement strand
CTGGGTTTCTCTTGTACTGTCAGGTGTACTGGTTCCATACTACAGCTCTTCTGATGCATGCTTACTGATAGGTGTGTCTGGGTTTCTCTTGTACTGTCAGGTGTACTGGTTCCATACTACTGCTCTTCTGATGCATGCTTACTGATAGGTGTGTCTGGGTTTCTCTTGTACTGTCAGGTGTACTGGTTCCATACTACTGCTCTTCTGATGCATGCTTACTGATAGGTGTGTCTGGGTTTCTCTTGTACTGTCAGGTGTACTGGTTCCATACTACTGCTCTTCTGATGCATGCTTACTGATAGGTGTGTCTGGGTTTCTCTTGTACTGTCAGGTGTACTGGTTCCATACTACTGCTCTTCTGATGCATGCTTACTGATAGGTGTGTCTGGGTTTCTCTTGTACTGTCAGGTGTACTGGTTCCATACTACTGCTCTTCTGATGCATGCTTACTGATAGGTGTGTCTGGGTTTCTCTTGTACTGTCAGGTGTACTGGTTCCATACTACTGCTCTTCTGATGCTTGCTTACTGATAGGTGTGTCTGGGTTTCTCTTGTACTGTCAGGTGTACTGGTTCCATACTACTGCTCTTCTGATGCATGCTTACTGATAGGTGTGTCTGGGTTTCTCTTGTACTGTCAGGTGTACTGGTTCCATACTACTGCTCTTCTGATGCATGCTTACTGATAGGTGTGTCTGGGTTTCTCTTGTACTGTCAGGTGTACTGGTTCCATACTACTGCTCTTCTGATGCATGCTTACTGATAGGTGTGTCTGGGTTTCTCTTGTACTGTCAGGTGTACTGGTTCCATACTACTGCTCTTCTGATGCATGCTTACTGATAGGTGTGTCTGGGTTTCTCTTGTACTGTCAGGTGTACTGGTTCCATACTACTGCTCTTCTGATGCATGCTTACTGATAGGTGTGTCTGGGTTTCTCTTGTACTGTCAGGTGTACTGGTTCCATACTACTGCTCTTCTGATGCATGCTTACTGATAGGTGTGTCTGGGTTTCTCTTGTACTGTCAGGTGTACTGGTTCCATACTACTGCTCTTCTGATGCATGCTTACTGATAGGTGTGTCTGGGTTTCTCTTGTACTGTCAGGTGTACTGGTTCCATACTACTGCTCTTCTGATGCATGCTTACTGATAGGTGTGTCTGGGTTTCTCTTGTACTGTCAGGTGTACTGGTTCCATACTACTGCTCTTCTGATGCATGCTTACTGATAGGTGTGTCTGGGTTTCTCTTGTACTGTCAGGTGTACTGGTTCCATACTACTGCTCTTCTGATGCATGCTTACTGATAGGTGTGTCTGGGTTTCTCTTGTACTGTCAGGTGTACTGGTTCCATACTACTGCTCTTCTGATGCATGCTTACTGATAGGTGTGTCTGGGTTTCTCTTGTACTGTCAGGTGTACTGGTTCCATACTACTGCTCTTCTGATGCATGCTTACTGATAGGTGTGTCTGGGTTTCTCTTGTACTGTCAGGTGTACTGGTTCCATACTACTGCTCTTCTGATGCATGCTTACTGATAGGTGTGTCTGGGTTTCTCTTGTACTGTCAGGTGTACTGGTTCCATACTACTGCTCTTCTGATGCATGCTTACTGATAGGTGTGTCTGGGTTTCTCTTGTACTGTCAGGTGTACTGGTTCCATACTACTGCTCTTCTGATGCATGCTTACTGATAGGTGTGTCTGGGTTTCTCTTGTACTGTCAGGTGTACTGGTTCCATACTACTGCTCTTCTGATGCATGCTTACTGATAGGTGTGTCTGGGTTTCTCTTGTACTGTCAGGTGTACTGGTTCCATACTACTGCTCTTCTGATGCATGCTTACTGATAGGTGTGTCTGGGTTTCTCTTGTACTGTCAGGTGTACTGGTTCCATACTACTGCTCTTCTGATGCATGCTTACTGATAGGTGTGTCTGGGTTTCTCTTGTACTGTCAGGTGTACTGGTTCCATACTACTGCTCTTCTGATGCATGCTTACTGATAGGTGTGTCTGGGTTTCTCTTGTACTGTCAGGTGTACTGGTTCCATACTACTGCTCTTCTGATGCATGCTTACTGATAGGTGTGTCTGGGTTTCTCTTGTACTGTCAGGTGTACTGGTTCCATACTACTGCTCTTCTGATGCATGCTTACTGATAGGTGTGTCTGGGTTTCTCTTGTACTGTCAGGTGTACTGGTTCCATACTACTGCTCTTCTGATGCATGCTTACTGATAGGTGTGTCTGGGTTTCTCTTGTACTGTCAGGTGTACTGGTTCCATACTACTGCTCTTCTGATGCATGCTTACTGATAGGTGTGTCTGGGTTTCTTTTGTACTGTCAGGTGTACTGGTTCCATACTACTGCTCTTCTGATGCATGCTTACTGATAGGTGTGTCTGGGTTTCTCTTGTACTGTCAGGTGTACTGGTTCCATACTACTGCTCTTCTGATGCATGCTTACTGATAGGTGTGTCTGGGTTTCTCTTGTACTGTCAGGTGTACTGGTTCCATACTACTGCTCTTCTGATGCATGCTTACTGATAGGTGTGTCTGGGTTTCTCTTGTACTGTCAGGTGTACTGGTTCCATACTACTGCTCTTCTGATGCATGCTTACTGATAGGTGTGTCTGGGTTTCTCTTGTACTGTCAGGTGTACTGGTTCCATACTACTGCTCTTCTGATGCATGCTTACTGATAGGTGTGTCTGGGTTTCTCTTGTACTGTCAGGTGTACTGGTTCCATACTACTGCTCTTCTGATGCATGCTTACTGATAGGTGTGTCTGGGTTTCTCTTGTACTGTCAGGTGTACTGGTTCCATACTACTGCTCTTCTGATGCATGCTTACTGATAGGTGTGTCTGGGTTTCTCTTGTACTGTCAGGTGTACTGGTTCCATACTACTGCTCTTCTGATGCATGCTTACTGATAGGTGTGTCTGGGTTTCTCTTGTACTGTCAGGTGTACTGGTTCCATACTACTGCTCTTCTGATGCATGCTTACTGATAGGTGTGTCTGGGTTTCTCTTGTACTGTCAGGTGTACTGGTTCCATACTACTGCTCTTCTGATGCATGCTTACTGATAGGTGTGTCTGGGTTTCTCTTGTACTGTCAGGTGTACTGGTTCCATACTACTGCTCTTCTGATGCATGCTTACTGATAGGTGTGTCTGGGTTTCTCTTGTACTGTCAGGTGTACTGGTTCCATACTACTGCTCTTCTGATGCATGCTTACTGATAGGTGTGTCTGGGTTTCTCTTGTACTGTCAGGTGTACTGGTTCCATACTACTGCTCTTCTGATGCATGCTTACTGATAGGTGTGTCTGGGTTTCTCTTGTACTGTCAGGTGTACTGGTTCCATACTACTGCTCTTCTGATGCTTGCTTACTGATAGGTGTGTCTGGGTTTCTCTTGTACTGTCAGGTGTACTGGTTCCATACTACTGCTCTTCTGATGCATGCTTACTGATAGGTGTGTCTGGGTTTCTCTTGTACTGTCAGGTGTACTGGTTCCATACTACTGCTCTTCTGATGCATGCTTACTGATAGGTGTGTCTGGGTTTCTCTTGTACTGTCAGGTGTACTGGTTCCATACTACTGCTCTTCTGATGCATGCTTACTGATAGGTGTGTCTGGGTTTCTCTTGTACTGTCAGGTGTACTGGTTCCATACTACTGCTCTTCTGATGCATGCTTACTGATAGGTGTGTCTGGGTTTCTCTTGTACTGTCAGGTGTACTGGTTCCATACTACTGCTCTTCTGATGCATGCTTACTGATAGGTGTGTCTGGGTTTCTCTTGTACTGTCAGGTGTACTGGTTCCATACTACTGCTCTTCTGATGCATGCTTACTGATAGGTGTGTCTGGGTTTCTCTTGTACTGTCAGGTGTACTGGTTCCATACTACTGCTCTTCTGATGCATGCTTACTGATAGGTGTGTCTGGGTTTCTCTTGTACTGTCAGGTGTACTGGTTCCATACTACTGCTCTTCTGATGCATGCTTACTGATAGGTGTGTCTGGGTTTCTCTTGTACTGTCAGGTGTACTGGTTCCATACTACTGCTCTTCTGATGCATGCTTACTGATAGGTGTGTCTGGGTTTCTCTTGTACTGTCAGGTGTACTGGTTCCATACTACTGCTCTTCTGATGCATGCTTACTGATAGGTGTGTCTGGGTTTCTCTTGTACTGTCAGGTGTACTGGTTCCATACTACTGCTCTTCTGATGCATGCTTACTGATAGGTGTGTCTGGGTTTCTCTTGTACTGTCAGGTGTACTGGTTCCATACTACTGCTCTTCTGATGCATGCTTACTGATAGGTGTGTCTGGGCTTCTCTTGTACTGTCAGGTGTACTGGTTCCATACTACTGCTCTTCTGATGCATGCTTACTGATAGGTGTGTCTGGGTTTCTCTTGTACTGTCAGGTGTACTGGTTCCATACTACTGCTCTTCTGATGCATGCTTACTGATAGGTGTGTCTGGGTTTCTCTTGTACTGTCAGGTGTACTGGTTCCATACTACTGCTCTTCTGATGCATGCTTACTGATAGGTGTGTCTGGGTTTCTCTTGTACTGTCAGGTGTACTGGTTCCATACTACTGCTCTTCTGATGCATGCTTACTGATAGGTGTGTCTGGGTTTCTCTTTTACTGTCAGGTGTACTGGTTCCATACTACTGCTCTTCTGATGCATGCTTACTGATAGGTGTGTCTGGGTTTCTCTTGTACTGTCAGGTGTACTGGTTCCATACTACTGCTCTTCTGATGCATGCTTACTGTTAGGTGTGTCTGGGTTTCTCTTGTACGGTCAGGCGTACAGGTTCCATACTACTGTTCTTCTGATGCATGCTTACTGATTGGTGTGTTTGGGTTTATCTTGTACTATCAGGTGTACTGGTTCCATACTACTGCTCTTCTGATGCATGCTTACTGATAGGTGTGTCTGGGTTTCTCTTGTACTGTCAGGTGTACTGGTTCCATACTACTGCTCTTCTGATGCATGCTTACTGATAGGTGTGTCTGGGTTTCTCTTGTACTGTCAGGTGTACTGGTTCCATACTACTGCTCTTCTGATGCATGCTTACTGATAGGTGTGTCTGGGTTTCTCTTGTACTGTCAGGTGTACTGGTTCCATACTACTGCTCTTCTGATGCATGCTTACTGATAGGTGTGTCTGGGTTTCTCTTGTACTGTCAGGTGTACTGGTTCCATACTACTGCTCTTCTGATGCATGCTTACTGATAGGTGTGTCTGGGTTTCTCTTGTACTGTCAGGTGTACTGGTTCCATACTACTGCTCTTCTGATGCATGCTTACTGATAGGTGTGTCTGGGTTTCTCTTGTACTGTCAGGTGTACTGGTTCCATACTACTGCTCTTCTGATGCATGCTTACTGATAGGTGTGTCTGGGTTTCTCTTGTACTGTCAGGTGTACTGGTTCCATACTACTGCTCTTCTGATGCATGCTTACTGATAGGTGTGTCTGGGTTTCTCTTGTACTGTCAGGTGTACTGGTTCCATACTACTGCTCTTCTGATGCATGCTTACTGATAGGTGTGTCTGGGTTTCTCTTGTACTGTCAGGTGTACTGGTTCCATACTACTGCTCTTCTGATGCATGCTTACTGATAGGTGTGTCTGGGTTTCTCTTGTACTGTCAGGTGTACTGGTTCCATACTACTGCTCTTCTGATGCATGCTTACTGATAGGTGTGTCTGGGTTTCTCTTGTACTGTCAGGTGTACTGGTTCCATACTACTGCTCTTCTGATGCATGCTTACTGATAGGTGTGTCTGGGTTTCTCTTGTACTGTCAGGTGTACTGGTTCCATACTACTGCTCTTCTGATGCATGCTTACTGATAGGTGTGTCTGGGTTTCTCTTGTACTGTCAGGTGTACTGGTTACATACTACTGCTCTTCTGATGCATGCTTACTGATAGGTGTGTCTGGGTTTCTCTTGTACTGTCAGGTGTACTGGTTCCATACTACTGCTCTTCTGATGCATGCTTACTGATAGGTGTGTCTGGGTTTCTCTTGTACTGTCAGGTGTACTGGTTCCATACTACTGCTCTTCTGATGCATGCTTACTGATAGGTGTGTCTGGGTTTCTCTTGTACTGTCAGGTGTACTGGTTCCATACTACTGCTCTTCTGATGCATGCTTACTGATAGGTGTGTCTGGGTTTCTCTTGTACTGTCAGGTGTACTGGTTCCATACTACTGCTCTTCTGATGCATGCTTACTGATAGGTGTGTCTGGGTTTCTCTTGTACTGTCAGGTGTACTGGTTCCATACTACTGCTCTTCTGATGCATGCTTACTGATAGGTGTGTCTGGGTTTCTCTTGTACTGTCAGGTGTACTGGTTCCATACTACTGCTCTTCTGTTGCATGCTTACTGATAGGTGTGTCTGGGTTTCTCTTGTACTGTCAGGTGTACTGGTTCCATACTACTGCTCTTCTGATGCATGCTTACTGATAGGTGTGTCTGGGTTTCTCTTGTACTGTCAGGTGTACTGGTTCCATACTACTGCTCTTCTGATGCATGCTTACTGATAGGTGTGTCTGGGTTTCTCTTGTACTGTCAGGTGTACTGGTTCCATACTACTGCTCTTCTGATGCATGCTTACTGATAGGTGTGTCTGGGTTTCTCTTGTACTGTCAGGTGTACTGGTTCCATACTACTGCTCTTCTGATGCATGCTTACTGATAGGTGTGTCTGGGTTTCTCTTGTACTGTCAGGTGTACTGGTTCCATACTACTGCTCTTCTGATGCATGCTTACTGATAGGTGTGTCTGGGTTTCTCTTGTACTGTCAGGTGTACTGGTTCCATACTACTGCTCTTCTGATGCATGCTTACTGATAGGTGTGTCTGGGTTTCTCTTGTACTGTCAGGTGTACTGGTTCCATACTACTGCTCTTCTGATGCATGCTTACTGATAGGTGTGTCTGGGTTTCTCTTGTACTGTCAGGTGTACTGGTTCCATACTACTGCTCTTCTGATGCATGCTTACTGATAGGTGTGTCTGGGTTTCTCTTGTACTGTCAGGTGTACTGGTTCCATACTACTGCTCTTCTGATGCATGCTTACTGATAGGTGTGTCTGGGTTTCTCTTGTACTGTCAGGTGTACTGGTTCCATACTACTGCTCTTCTGATGCATGCTTACTGATAGGTGTGTCTGGGTTTCTCTTGTACTGTCAGGTGTACTGGTTCCATACTACTGCTCTTCTGATGCATGCTTACTGATAGGTGTGTCTGGGTTTCTCTTGTACTGTCAGGTGTACTGGTTCCATACCACTGCTCTTCTGATGCATGCTTACTGATAGGTGTGTCTGGGTTTCTCTTGTACTGTCAGGTGTACTGGTTCCATACTACTGCTCTTCTGATGCATGCTTACTGATAGGTGTGTCTGGGTTTCTCTTGTACTGTCAGGTGTACTGGTTCCATACTACTGCTCTTCTGATGCATGCTTACTGATAGGTGTGTCTGGGTTTCTCTTGTACTGTCAGGTGTACTGGTTCCATACTACTGCTCTTCTGATGCATGCTTACTGATAGGTGTGTCTGGGTTTCTCTTGTACTGTCAGGTGTACTGGTTCCATACTACTGCTCTTCAGATGCATGCTTACTGATAGGTGTGTCTGGGTTTCTCTTGTACTGTCAGGTGTACTGGTTCCATACTACTGCTCTTCTGATGCATGCTTACTGATAGGTGTGTCTGGGTTTCTCTTGTACTGTCAGGTGTACTGGTTCCATACTACTGCTCTTCTGATGCATGCTTACTGATAGGTGTGTCTGGGTTTCTCTTGTACTGTCAGGTGTACTGGTTCCATACTACTGCTCTTCTGATGCATGCTTACTGATAGGTGTGTCTGGGTTTCTCTTGTACTGTCAGGTGTACTGGTTCCATACTACTGCTCTTCTGATGCATGCTTACTGATAGGTGTGTCTGGGTTTCTCTTGTACTGTCAGGTGTACTGGTTCCATACTACTGCTCTTCTGATGCATGCTTACTGATAGGTGTGTCTGGGTTTCTCTTGTACTGTCAGGTGTACTGGTTCCATACTACTGCTCTTCTGATGCATGCTTACTGATAGGTGTGTCTGGGTTTCTCTTGTACTGTCAGGTGTACTGGTTCCATACTACTGCTCTTCTGATGCATGCTTACTGATAGGTGTGTCTGGGTTTCTCTTGTACTGTCAGGTGTACTGGTTCCATACTACTGCTCTTCTGATGCATGCTTACTGATAGGTGTGTCTGGGTTTCTCTTGTACTGTCAGGTGTACTGGTTCCATACTACTGCTCTTCTGATGCTTGCTTACTGATAGGTGTGTCTG
Organism: Protopterus annectens; assembly: GCF_019279795.1. NCBI lineage: Eukaryota > Metazoa > Chordata > Ceratodontiformes > Protopteridae > Protopterus > Protopterus annectens. The sequence goes on along the minus strand of NC_056728.1, from coordinate 525,388,685 downwards.
GGTTTCTCTTGTACTGTCAGGTGTACTGGTTCCATACTACTGCTCTTCTGATGCTTGCTTACTGATAGGTGTGTCTGGGTTTCTCTTGTACTGTCAGGTGTACTGGTTCCATACTACTGCTCTTCTGATGCATGCTTACTGATAGGTGTGTCTGGGTTTCTCTTGTACTGTCAGGTGTACTGGTTCCATACTACTGCTCTTCTGATGCATGCTTACTGATAGGTGTGTCTGGGTTTCTCTTGTACTGTCAGGTGTACTGGTTCCATACTACTGCTCTTCTGATGCATGCTTACTGATAGGTGTGTCTGGGTTTCTCTTGTACTGTCAGGTGTACTGGTTCCATACTACTGCTCTTCTGATGCATGCTTACTGATAGGTGTGTCTGGGTTTCTCTTGTACTCTCAGGTGTACTGGTTCCATACTACTGCTCTTCTGATGCATGCTTACTGATAGGTGTGTCTGGGTTTCTCTTGTACTGTCAGGTGTACTGGTTCCATACTACTGCTCTTCTGATGCATGCTTACTGATAGGTGTGTCTGGGTTTCTCTTGTACTGTCAGGTGTACTGGTTCCATACTACTGCTCTTCTGATGCATGCTTACTGATAGGTGTGTCTGGGTTTCTCTTGTACTGTCAGGTGTACTTGTTCCAGACTACTGCTCTTCTAATGCATGCTAATTGATAGGTGTGTCTTGGTTTCTCTTGTACTGTCAGGTGTACTGGTTCCATGCTACTGCTCTTCTGATGCATGCTTACTGATAGGTGTGTCTGGGTTTTTCTTGTACTGTCAGGTGTACTGGTTCCATACTACTGCTCTTCTGATGCATGCTTACTGATAGGTGTGTCTGGGTTTTTCTTGTACTGTCAGGTGTACTGGTTCCATACTACTGCTCTTCTGATGCATGCTTACTGATAGGTGTGTCTGGGTTTCTCTTGTACTGTCAGGTGTACTGGTTTCATCCTACTGCTCTTCTCATGCCTGCTTACTGATCGGTGTATTTGGGTTTCTTTTGTACTGTCAGGTGTACTGGTTCCATACTACTGCTCTTCTGATGCATGCTTACTGATAGCTGTGTCTGGGTTTCTCTTGTACTGTCAGGTGTACTGGTTCCAGATTACTGCTCTTATGATGCCTGCTTACTGATAGGTGTGTCTGGGTTTCTCTTGTACTGTCAGGTGTACTGGTTCCATACTACTGCTCTTCTGATGCATGCTTACTGATAGGTGTGTCTGGGTTTCTCTTGTACTGTCAGGTGTACTGGTTCCATACTACTGCTCTTCTGATGCATGCTTACTGATAGGTGTGTCTGGGTTTCTCTTGTACTGTCAGGTGTACTGGTTCCATACTACTGCTCTTCTGATGCATGCTTACTGATAGGTGTGTCTGGGTTTCTCTTGTACTGTCAGGTGTACTGGTTCCATACTACTGCTCTTCTGATGCATGCTTACTGATAGGTGTGTCTGGGTTTCTCTTGTACTGTCAGGTGTACTTATTCCATACTACTGCTCTTCTGATGCATGCTTACTGATAGGTGTGTCTGGGTTTCTCTTGTACTGTCAGGTGTACTGGTTCCATACTACTGCTCTTCTGATGCATGCTTACTGATAGGTGTGTCTGGGTTTCTCTTGTACTGTCAGGTGTACTGGTTCCATACTACTGCTCTTCTGATGCATGCTTACTGATAGGTGTGTCTGGGTTTCTCTTGTACTGTCAGGTGTACTGGTTCCATACTACTGCTCTTCTGATGCATGCTTACTGATAGGTGTGTCTGGGTTTCTCTTGTACTGTCAGGTGTACTGGTTCCATACTACTGCTCTTCTGATGCTTGCTTACTGATAGGTGTGTCTGGGTTTCTCTTGTACTGTCAGGTGTACTGGTTCCATACTACTGCTCTTCTGATGCATGCTTACTGATAGGTGTGTCTGGGTTTCTCTTGTACTGTCAGGTGTACTGGTTCCATACTACTGCTCTTCTGATGCATGCTTACTGATAGGTGTGTCTGGGTTTCTCTTGTACTGTCAGGTGTACTGGTTCCATACTACTGCTCTTCTGATGCATGCTTACTGATAGGTGTGTCTGGGTTTCTCTTGTACTGTCAGGTGTACTGGTTCCATACTACTGCTCTTCTGATGCATGCTTACTGATAGGTGTGTCTGGGTTTCTCTTGTACTGTCAGGTGTACTGGTTCCATACTACCGCTCTTCTGATGCATGCTTACTGATAGGTGTGTCTGGGTTTCTCTTGTACTGTCAGGTGTACTGGTTCCATACTACTGCTCTTCTGATGCATGCTTACTGATAGGTGTGTCTGGGTTTCTCTTTTACTGTCAGGTGTACTGGTTCCATACTACTGCTCTTCTGATGCATGCTTACTGATAGGTGTGTCTGGGTTTCTCTTGTACTGTCAGGTGTACTGGTTCCATACTACTGCTCTTCTGATGCATGCTTACTGATAGGTGTGTCTGGGTTTCTCTTGTACTGTCAGGTGTACTGGTTCCATACTACTGCTCTTCTGATGCATGCTTACTGATAGGTGTGTCTGGGTTTCTCTTGTACTGTCAGGTGTACTGGTTCCATACTACTGCTCTTCTGATGCATGCTTACTGATAGGTGTGTCTGGGTTTCTCTTGCACTGTCAGGTGTACTGGTTCCATACTACTGCTCTTCTGATGCATGCTTACTGATAGGTGTGTCTGGGTTTCTCTTGTACTGTCAGGTGTACTGGTTCCATACTACTGCTCTTCTGATGCATGCTTACTGATAGGTGTGTCTGGGTTTCTCTTGTACTATCAGGTGTACTGGTTCCATACTACTGCTCTTCTGATGCATGCTTACTGATAGGTGTGTCTGGGTTTCTCTTGTACTGTCAGGTGTACTGGTTCCATACTACTGCTCTTCTGATGCATGCTTACTGATAGGTGTGTCTGGGTTTCTCTTGTACTGTCAGGTGTACTGGTTCCATACTACTGCTCTTCTGATGCATGCTTACTGATAGGTGTGTCTTGGTTTCTCTTGTACTGTCAGGTGTACTGGTTCCATACTACTGCTCTTCTGATGCATGCTTACTGATAGGTGTGTCTGGGTTTCTCTTGTACTGTCAGGTGTACTGGTTCCATACTACTGCTCTTCTGATGCATGCTTACTGATAGGTGTGTCTGGGTTTCTCTTGTACTGTCAGGTGTACTGGTTCCATACTACTGCTCTTCTGATGCATGCTTACTGATAGGTGTGTCTGGGTTTCTCTTGTACTGTCAGGTGTACTGGTTCCATACTACTGCTCTTCTGATGCATGCTTACTGATAGGTGTGTCTGGGTTTCTCTTGTACTGTCAGGTGTACTGGTTCCATACTACTGCTCTTCTGATGCTTGCTTACTGATAGGTGTGTCTGGGTTTCTCTTGTACTGTCAGGTGTACTGGTTCCATACTACTGCTCTTCTGATGCATGCTTACTGATAGGTGTGTCTGGGTTTCTCTTGTACTGTCAGGTGTACTGGTTCCATACTACTGCTCTTCTGATGCATGCTTACTGATAGGTGTGTCTGGGTTTCTCTTGTACTGTCAGGTGTACTGGTTCCATACTACTGCTCTTCTGATGCATGCTTACTGATAGGTGTGTCTGGGTTTCTCTTGTACTGTCAGGTGTACTGGTTCCATACTACTGCTCTTCTGATGCATGCTTACTGATAAGTGTGTCTGGGTTTCTCTTGTACTGTCAGGTGTACTGGTTCCATACTACTGCTCTTCTGATGCATGCTTACTGATAGGTGTGTCTGGGTTTCTCTTGTACTGTCAGGTGTACTGGTTCCATACTACTGCTCTTCTGATGCATGCTTACTGATAGGTGTGTCTGGGTTTCTCTTGTACTGTCAGGTGTACTGGTTCCATACTACTGCTCTTCTGATGCATGCTTACTGATAGGTGTGTCTGGGTTTCTCTTGTACTGTCAGGTGTACTGGTTCCATACTACTGCTCTTCTGATGCATGCTTACTGATAGGTGTGTCTGGGTTTATCTTGTACTGTCAGGTGTACTGGTTCCATACTACTGCTCTTCTGATGCATGCTTACTGATAGGTGTGTCTGGGTTTCTCTTGTACTGTCAGGTGTACTGGTTACATACTACTGCTCTTCTAATGCATGCTTACTGATATGTGTGTCTGGGTTTCTCTTGTACTGTCAGGTGTACTGGTTCCATACTACTGCTCTTCTGATGCATGCTTACTGATAGGTGTGTCTGGGTTTCTCTTGTACTGTCAGGTGTACTGGTTCCATACTACTGCTCTTCTGATGCATGCTTACTGATAGGTGTGTCTGGGTTTCTCTTGTACTGTCAGGTGTACTGGTTCCATACTACTGCTCTTCTGATGCATGCTTACTGATAGGTGTGTCTGGGTTTCTCTTGTACTGTCAGGTGTACTGGTTCCATACTACTGCTCTTCTGATGCATGCTAACTAATAGGTGTGTCTGGGTTTCTCTTGTACTGTCAGGTGTACTCGTTCCATACTACTGCTCTTCTGATGCATGCTTACTGATAGGTGTGTCTGGGTTTCTCTTGTACTGTCAGGTGTACTGGTTCCATACTACTGCTCTTCTGATGCATGCTTACTGATAGGTGTGTCTGGGTTTCTCTTGTACTGTCAGGTGTACTGGTTCCATACTACTGCTCTTCTGATGCATGCTTACTGATAGGTGTGTCTGGGTTTCTCTTGTACTGTCAGGTGTACTGGTTCCATACTACTGCTCTTCTGATGCATGCTTACTGATAGGTGTGTCTGGGTTTCTCTTGTACTGTCAGGTGTACTGGTTCCATACTACTGCTCTTCTGATGCATGCTTACTGATAGGTGTGTCTGGATTTCTCTTGTACTGTCAGGTGTACTGGTTCCATACTACTGCTCTTCTGATGCATGCTTACTGATAGGTGTGTCTGGGTTTCTCTTGTACTGTCAGGTGTACTGGTTCCATACTACTGCTCTTCTGATGCATGCTTACTGATAGGTGTGTCTGGGTTTCTCTTGTACTGTCAGGTGTACTGGTTCCATACTACTGCTCTTCTGATGCATGCTTACTGATAGGTGTGTCTGGGTTTCTCTTGTACTGTCAGGTGTACTGGTTCCATACTACCGCTCTTCTGATGCATGCTTACTGATAGGTGTGTCTGGGTTTCTCTTGTACTGTCAGGTGTACTGGTTCCATATTACTGCTGTTCTGATGCATGCTTACTGATAGGTGTGTCTGGGTTTCTCTTGTACTGTCAGGTGTACTGATTCCATACTACTGCTCTTCTGATGCATGCTTACTGATAGGTGTGTCTGGGTTTCTCTTGTACTGTCAGGTGTACTGGTTTCATACTACTGCTCTTCTGATGCATGCTTACTGATAGGTGTGTCTGGGTTTCTCTTGTACTGTCACGTGTACTGGTTCCATACTACTGCTCTTCTGATGCATGCTTACTGATAGGTGTGTCTGGGTTTCTCTTGTACTGTCAGGTGTACTGGTTCCATACTACTGCTCTTCTGATGCATGCTTACTGATAGGTGTGTCTGGGTTTCTCTTGTACTGTCAGGTGTACTGGTTCCATACTACTGCTCTTCTGATGCATGCTTACTGATAGGTGTGTCTGGGTTTCTCTTGTACTGTCAGGTGTACTGGTTCCATACTACTGCTCTTCTGATGCATGCTTACTGATAGGTGTGTCTGGGTTTCTCTTGTACTGTCAGGTGTACTGGTTCCATACTACTGCTCTTCTGATGCTTGCTTACTGATAGGTGTGTCTGGGTTTCTCTTGTACTGTCAGGTGTACTGGTTCCATACTACTGCTCTTCTGATGCATGCTTACTGATAGGTGTGTCTGGGTTTCTCTTGTACTGTCAGGTGTACTGGTTCCATACTACTGCTCTTCTGATGCATGCTTACTGATAGGTGTGTCTGGGTTTCTCTTGTACTGTCAGGTGTACTGGTTCCATACTACTGCTCTTCTGATGCATGCTTACTGATAGGTGTGTCTGGGTTTCTCTTGTACTGTCAGGTGTACTGGTTCCATACTACTGCTCTTCTGATGCATGCTTACTGATAGGTGTGTCTGGGTTTCTCTTGTACTGTCAGGTGTACTGGTTCCATACTACTGCTCTTCTGATGCATGCTTACTGATAGGTGTGTCTGGGTTTCTCTTGTACTGTCAGGTGTACTGGTTCCATACTACTGCTCTTCTGATGCTTGCTTACTGATAGGTGTGTCTGGGTTTCTCTTGTACTGTCAGGTGTACTGGTTCCATACTACTGCTCTTCTGATGCTTGCTTACTGATAGGTGTGTCTGGGTTTCTCTTGTACTGTCAGGTGTACTGGTTCCATACTACTGCTCTTCTGATGCATGCTTACTGATAGGTGTGTCTGGGTTTCTCTTGTACTGTCAGGTGTACTGGTTCCATACTACTGCTCTTCTGATGCATGCTTACTGATAGGTGTGTCTGGGTTTCTCTTGTACTGTCAGGTGTACTGGTTCCATACTACTGCTCTTCTGATGCATGCTTACTGATAGGTGTGTCTGGGTTTCTCTTGTACTGTCAGGTGTACTGGTTCCATACTACTGCTCTTCTGATGCATGCTTACTGATAGGTGTGTCTGGGTTTCTCTTGTACTGTCATGTGTGCTGGTTCCATACTACTGCTCTTCTGATGCATGCTTACTGATAGGTGTGTCTGGGTTTCTCTTGTACTGTCAGGTGTACTGGTTCCATACTACTGCTCTTCTGATGCATGCTTACTGATAGGTGTGTCTGGGTTTCTCTTGTACTGTCAGGTGTACTGGTTCCATACTACTGCTCTTCTGATGCATGCTTACTGATAGGTGTGTCTGGGTTTCTCTTGTACTGTCAGGTGTACTGGTTCCATACTACTGCTCTTCTGATGCATGCTTACTGATAGGTGTGTCTGGGTTTCTCTTGTACTGTCAGGTGTACTGGTTCCATACTACTGCTCTTCTGATGCATGCTTACTGATAGGTGTGTCTGGGTTTCTCTTGTACTGTCAGGTGTACTGGTTCCATACTACTGCTCTTCTGATGCATGCTTACTGATAGGTGTGTCTGGGTTTCTCTTGTACTGTCAGGTGTACTGGTTCCATACTACTGCTGTTCTGATGCATGCTTACTGATAGGTGTGTCTGGGTTTCTCTTGTACTGTCAGGTGTACTGGTTCCATACTACTGCTCTTCTGATGCATGCTTACTGATAGGTGTGTCTGGGTTTCTCTTGTACTGTCAGGTGTACTGGTTCCATACTACTACTGCTCTTCTGATGCATGCTTACTGATAGGTGTGTCTGGGTTTCTCTTGTACTGTCAGGTGTACTGGTTCCATACTACTGCTCTTCTGATGCTTGCTTACTGATAGGTGTGTCTGGGTTTCTCTTGTACTGTCAGGTGTACTGGTTCCATACTACTGCTCTTCTGATGCATGCTTACTGATAGGTGTGTCTGGGTTTCTCTTGTACTGTCAGGTGTACTGGTTCCATACTACTGCTCTTCTGATGCATGCTTACTGATAGGTGTGTCTGGGTTTCTCTTGTACTGTCAGGTGTACTGGTTCCATACTACTGCTCTTCTGATGCATGCTTACTGATAGGTGTGTCTGGGTTTCTCTTGTACTGTCAGGTGTACTGGTTCCATACTACTGCTCTTCTGATGCATGCTTACTGATAGGTGTGTCTGGGTTTCTCTTGTACTGTCAGGTGTACTGGTTCCATACTACTGCTCTTCTGATGCATGCTTACTGATAGGTGTGTCTGGGTTTCTCTTGTACTGTCAGGTGTACTGGTTCCACACTACTGCTCTTCTGGTGCATGCTTACTGATAGGTGTGTCTGGGTTTTTCTTGTACTGTCAGGTGTACTGGTTCCATACTACTGCTCTTCTGATGCATGCTTACTGATAGGTGTGTCTGGGTTTCTCTTGTACTGTCAGGTGTACTGGTTCCATACTACTGCTCTTCTGATGCATGCTTACTGATAGGTGTGTCTGGGTTTCTCTTGTACTGTCAGGTGTACTGGTTCCATACTACTGCTCTTCTGATGCATGCTTACTGATAGGTGTGTCTGGGTTTCTCTTGTACTGTCAGGTGTACTGGTTCCATACTACTGCTCTTCTGATGCATGCTTACTGATAGGTGTGTCTGGGTTTCTCTTGTACTGTCAGGTGTACTGGTTCCACACTACTGCTCTACTGGTGCATGCTTACTGGTAGGTGTGTCTGGGTTTCCCCTATACTGCCAGGTGTACTGGTTCCGTACTACTGCTCTTCTGATGCATGCTTACTGATAGGTGTGTCTGGGTTTCTCTTGTACTGTCAGGTGTACTGGTTCCATACCACTGCTCTTCTGATGCATGCTTACTGATAGGTGTGTCTGGGTTTCTCTTGTACTGTCAGGTGTACTGGTTCCATACCACTGCTCTTCTGATGCATGCTTACTGATAGGTGTGTCTGGGTTTCTCTTGTACTGTCAGGTGTACTGGTTCCATACTACTGCTCTTCTGATGCATGCTTACTGATAGGTGTGTCTGGGTTTCTCTTGTACTGTCAGGTGTACTGGTTCCATACTACTGCTCTTCTGATGCATGCTTACTGATAGGTGTGTCTGGGTTTCTCTTGTACTGTCACGTGTACTGGTTCCATACTACTGCTCTTCTGATGCATGCTTACTGATAGGTGTGTCTGGGTTTCTCTTGTACTGTCAGGTGTACTGGTTCCATACTACTGCTCTTCTGATGCATGCTTACTGATAGGTGTGTCTGGGTTTCTCTTGTACTGTCAGGTGTACTGGTTCCATACTACTGCTCTTCTGATGCATGCTTACTGATAGGTGTGTCTGGGTTTCTATTGTACTGTCAGGTGTACTGGTTCCATACTACTGCTCTTCTGATGCATGCTTACTGATAGGTGTGTCTGGGTTTCTCTTGTACTGTCAGGTGTACTGGTTCCATACTACTGCTCTTCTGATGCATGCTTACTGATAGGTGTGTCTGGGTTTCTCTTGTACTGTCAGGTGTACTGGTTCCATACTACTGCTCTTCTGATGCATGCTTACTGATAGGTGTGTCTGGGTTTCTCTTGTACTGTCAGGTGTACTGGTTCCATACTACTGCTCTTCTGATGCATGCTTACTGATAGGTGTGTCTGGGTTTCTCTTGTACTGTCAGGTGTACTGGTTCCATACTACTGCTCTTCTGATGCATGCTTACTGATAGGTGTGTCTGGGTTTCTCTTGTACTGTCAGGTGTACTGGTTCCATACTACTGCTCTTCTGATGCATGCTTACTGATAGGTGTGTCTGGGTTTCTCTTGTACTGTCAGGTGTACTGGTTCCATACTACTGCTCTTCTGTTGCATACTTACTGATAGTTGTGTCTGGGTTTCTCTTGTACTGTCAGGTGTACTGGTTCCATACTACTGCTCTTCTGATGCATGCTTACTGATAGGTGTGTCTGGGTTTCTCTTGTACTGTCAGGTGTACTGGTTCCATACTACTGCTCTTCTGATGCATGCTTACTGATAGGTGTGTCTGGGTTTCTCTTGTACTGTCAGGTGTACTGGTTCCATACTACTGCTCTTCTGATGCATGCTTACTGATAGGTGTGTCTGGGTTTCTCTTGTACTGTCAGGTGTACTGGTTCCATACTACTGCTCTTCTGATGCATGCTTACTGATAGGTGTGTCTGGCTTTCTCTTGTACTGTCAGGTGTACTGGTTCCATACTACTGCTCTTCTGATGCATGCTTACTGATAGGTGTGTCTGGGTTTCTCTTGTACTGTCAGGTGTACTGGTTCCATACTACTGCTCTTCTGATGCACACTTACTGATAGGTGTGTCTGGGTTTCTCTTGTACTGTCAGGTGTACTGGTTCCATACTACTGCTCTTCTGATGCATGCTTACTGATAGGTGTGTCTGGGTTTCTCTTGTACTGTCAGGTGTACTTGTTCCATACTACTGGTCTGATGCATGCTTCCTGATAGGTGTGTCTGGGGTTCTCTTGTACTGTCAGGTGTACTGGTTCCATACTACTGCTCTTCTGATGCATGCTTACTGATAGGTGTGTCTGGGTTTCTCTTGTACTGTCAGGTGTACTGGTTCCATACTACTGCTCTTCTGATGCATGCTTACTGATAGGTGTGTCTGGGTTTCTCTTGTACTGTCAGGTGTACTGGTTCCATACTACTGCTCTTCTGATGCATGCTTACTGATAGGTGTGTCTGGGTTTCTCTTGTACTGTCAGGTGTACTGGTTCCATACTACTGCTCTTCTGATGCATGCTTACTGATAGGTGTGTCTGGGTTTCTCTTGTACTGTCAGGTGTACTGGTTCCATACTACTGCTCTTCTGATGCATGCTTACTGATAGGTGTGTCTGGGTTTCTCTTGTACTGTCAGGTGTACTGGTTCCATACTACTGCTCTTCTGATGCATGCTTACTGATAGGTGTGTCTGGGTTTCTCTTGTACTGTCAGGTGTACTGGTTCCATACTACTGCTCTTCTGATGCATGCTTACTGATAGGTGTGTCTGGGTTTCTCTTGTACTGTCAGGTGTACTGGTTCCATACTACTGCTCTTCTGATGCATGCTTACTGATAGGTGTGTCTGGGTTTCTCTTGTACTGTCAGGTGTACTGGTTCCATACTACTGCTCTTCTGATGCATGCTTACTGATAGGTGTGTCTGGGTTTCTCTTGTACTGTCAGGTGTACTGGTTCCATACTACTGCTCTTCTGATGCATGCTTACTGATAGGTGTGTCTGGGTTTCTCTTGTACTGTCAGGTGTACTGGTTCCATACTACTGCTCTTCTGATGCATGCTTACTGATAGGTGTGTCTGGGTTTCTCTTGTACTGTCAGGTGTACTGGTTCCATACTACTGCTCTTCTGATGCATGCTTACTGATAGGTGTGTCTGGGTTTCTCTTGTACTGTCAGGTGTACTGGTTACATACTACTGCTCTTCTGATGCATGCTTACTGATAGGTGTGTCTGGGTTTCTCTTGTACTGTCAGGTGTACTGGTTCCATACTACTGCTCTTCTCATACATGCTTACTGATAGGTGTGTCTGGGTTTCTCTTGTACTGTCAGGTGTACTGGTTCCATACTACTGCTCTTCTGATGCATGCTTACTGATAGGTGTGTCTGGGTTTCTCTTGTACTGTCAGGTGTACTGGTTCCATACTACTGCTCTTCTGATGCATGCTTACTGATAGGTGTGTCTGGGTTTCTCTTGTACTGTCAGGTGTACTGGTTCCATACTACTGCTCTTCTGATGCATGCTTACTGATAGGTGTGTCTGGGTTTCTCTTGTACTGTCAGGTGTACTGGTTCCATACTACTGCTCTTCTGATGCATGCTTACTGATAGGTGTGTCTGGGTTTCTCTTGTACTGTCAGGTGTACTGGTTCCATACTACTGCTCTTCTGATGCATGCTTACTGATAGGTGTGTCTGGGTTTCTCTTGTACTGTCAGGTGTACTGGTTCAATACTACTACTCTTCTGATGCATGCTTACTGATAGGTGTGTCTGGGATTCTCTTGTACTGTCAGGTGTACTGGTTCCATACTACTGCTCTTCTGATGCATGCTTACTGATAGGTGTGTCTGGGTTTCTCTTGTACTGTCAGGTGTACTGGTTCCATACTACTGCTCTTCTGATGCATGCTTACTGATAGGTGTGTCTGGGTTTCTCTTGTACTGTCAGGTGTACTGGTTCCATACTACTGCTCTTCTGATGCATGCTTACTGATAGGTGTGTCTGGGTTTCTCTTGTACTGTCAGGTGTACTGGTTCCATACTACTGCTCTTCTGATGCATGCTTACTGATAGGTGTGTCTGGGTTTCTCTTGTACTGTCAGGTGTACTGGTTCCATACTACTGCTCTTCTGATGCATGCTTACTGATAGGTGTGTCTGGGTTTCTCTTGTACTGTCAGGTGTACTGGTTCCATACTACTGCTCTTCTGATGCATGCTTACTGATAGGTGTGTCTGGGTTTCTCTTGTACTGTCAGGTGTACTGGTTCCATACTACTGCTCTTCTGATGCATGCTTACTGATAGGTGTGTCTGGGTTTCTCTTGTACTGTCAGGTGTACTGGTTCCATACTACTGCTCTTCTGATGCATGCTTACTGATAGGTGTGTCTGGGTTTCTCTTGTACTGTCAGGTGTACTGGTTCCATACTACTGCTCTTCTGATGCATGCTTACTGATAGGTGTGTCTGGGTTTCTCTTGTACTGTCAGGTGTACTGGTTCCATACTACTGCTCTTCTGATGCATGCTTACTGATAGGTGTGTCTGGGTTTCTCTTGTACTGTCAGGTGTACTGGTTCCATACTACTGCTCTTCTGATGCATGCTTACTGATAGGTGTGTCTGGGTTTCTCTTGTACTGTCAGGTGTACTGGTTCCATACTACTGCTCTTCTGATGCATGCTTACTGATAGGTGTGTCTGGGTTTCTCTTGTACTGTCAGGTGTACTGGTTCCATACTACTGCTCTTCTGATGCATGCTTACTGATAGGTGTGTCTGGGTTTCTCTTGTACTGTCAGGTGTACTGGTTCCATACTACTGCTCTTCTGATGCATGCTTACTGATAGGTGTGTCTGGGTTTCTCTTGTACTGTCAGGTGTACTGGTTCCATACTACTGCTCTTCTGATGCATGCTTACTGATAGGTGTGTCTGGGTTTCTCTTGTACTGTCAGGTGTACTGGTTCCATACTACTGCTCTTCTGATGCATGCTTACTGATAGGTGTGTCTGGGTTTCTCTTGTACTGTCAGGTGTACTGGTTCCATACTACTGCTCTTCTGATGCATGCTTACTGATAGGTGTGTCTGGGTTTCTCTTGTACTGTCAGGTGTACTGGTTCCATACTACTGCTCTTCTGATGCATGCTTACTGATAGGTGTGTCTGGGTTTCTCTTGTACTGTCAGGTGTACTGGTTCCATACTACTGCTCTTCTGATGCTTGCTTACTGATAGGTGTGTCTGGGTTTCTCTTGTACTGTCAGGTGTACTGGTTCCATACTACTGCTCTTCTGATGCATGCTTACTGATAGGTGTGTCTGGGTTTCTCTTGTACTGTCAGGTGTACTGGTTCCATACTACTGCTCTTCTGATGCATGCTTACTGATAGGTGTGTCTGGGTTTCTCTTGTACTGTCAGGTGTACTGGTTCCATACTACTGCTCTTCTGATGCTTGCTTACTGATAGGTGTGTCTGGGTTTCTCTTGTACTGTCAGGTGTACTGGTTCCATACTACTGCTCTTCTGATGCATGCTTACTGATAGGTGTGTCTGGGTTTCTCTTGTACTGTCAGGTGTACTGGTTCCATACTACTGCTCTTCTGATGCATGCTTACTGATAGGTGTGTCTGGGTTTCTCTTGTACTGTCAGGTGTACTGGTTCCATACTACTGCTCTTCTGATGCATGCTTACTGATAGGTGTGTCTGGGTTTCTCTTGTACTGTCAGGTGTACTGGTTCCATACTACTGCTCTTCTGATGCATGCTTACTGATAGGTGTGTCTGGGTTTCTCTTGTACTGTCAGGTGTACTGGTTCCATACTACTGCTCTTCTGATGCATGCTTACTGATAGGTGTGTCTGGGTTTCTCTTGTACTGTCAGGTGTACTGGTTCCATACTACTGCTCTTCTGATGCATGCTTACTGATAGGTGTGTCTGGGTTTCTCTTGTACTGTCAGGTGTACTGGTTCCATACTACTGCTCTTCTGATGCATGCTTACTGATAGGTGTGTCTGGGTTTCTCTTGTACTGTCAGGTGTACTGGTTCCATACTACTGCTCTTCTGATGCATGCTTACTGATAGGTGTGTCTGGGTTTCTCTTGTACTGTCAGGTGTACTGGTTCCATACTACTGCTCTTCTGATGCATGCTTACTGATAGGTGTGTCTGGGTTTCTCTTGTACTGTCAGGTGTACTGGTTCCATACTACTGCTCTTCTGATGCATGCTTACTGATAGGTGTGTCTGGGTTTCTCTTGTACTGTCAGGTGTACTGGTTCCATACTACTGCTCTTCTGATGCATGCTTACTGATAGGTGTGTCTGGGTTTCTCTTGTACTGTCAGGTGTACTGGTTCCATACTACTGCTCTTCTGATGCATGCTTACTGATAGGTGTGTCTGGGTTTCTCTTGTACTGTCAGGTGTACTGGTTCCATACTACTGCTCTTCTGATGCATGCTTACTGATAGGTGTGTCTGGGTTTCTCTTGTACTGTCAGGTGTACTGGTTCCATACTACTGCTCTTCTGATGCATGCTTACTGATAGGTGTGTCTGGGTTTCTCTTGTACTGTCAGGTGTACTGGTTCCATACTACTGCTCTTCTGATGCATGCTTACTGATAGGTGTGTCTGGGTTTCTCTTGTACTGTCAGGTGTACTGGTTCCATACTACTGCTCTTCTGATGCATGCTTACTGATAGGTGTGTCTGGGTTTCTCTTGTACTGTCAGGTGTACTGGTTCCATACTACTGCTCTTCTGATGCTTGCTTACTGATAGGTGTGTCTGGGTTTCTCTTGTACTGTCAGGTGTACTGGTTCCATACTACTGCTCTTCTGATGCATGCTTACTGATAGGTGTGTCTGGGTTTCTCTTGTACTGTCAGGTGTACTGGTTCCATACTACTGCTCTTCTGATGCATGCTTACTGATAGGTGTGTCTGGGTTTCTCTTGTACTGTCAGGTGTACTGGTTCCATACTACTGCTCTTCTGATGCATGCTTACTGATAGGTGTGTCTGGGTTTCTCTTGTACTGTCAGGTGTACTGGTTCCATACTACTGCTCTTCTGATGCATGCTTACTGATAGGTGTGTCTGGGTTTCTCTTGTACTGTCAGGTGTACTGGTTCCATACTACTGCTCTTCTGATGCATGCTTACTGATAGGTGTGTCTGGGTTTCTCTTGTACTGTCAGGTGTACTGGTTCCATACTACTGCTCTTCTGATGCATGCTTACTGATAGGTGTGTCTGGGTCTCTCTTGTACTGTCAGGTGTACTGTTCCGTACTACTGTTCTTCTGATGCATGCTTACTGATAGGTGTGTATAGATGTCCTTCAAGGATGCATCTGCAGTCCTTACAAATGGGTTGTCCTGTCGTCAGGCAGCCCTTCGGTCGGCCGGATTCCAAAGTCTGGGTCTGGCCTCGGCTGGTGTCGCACTTCACCCGACGTCATAGCTGCAGTTCTTCGGGTATAAAGGCATCAGCCGACGCCATTTTCCCCAGTCTTTCTTGCCGCGTGGCGCCCGAAGCAGAAGCTGTTCGCAAGTGCCGGTCGGTCAGATCCAGAGATTACTACTACCGAATACTACTTCGAAGACTTCTGAAAAGCTAAGTACCCCATTGGGGACTCTTTCTTGCCTCAGCCGATGTCAGAAAAAGTGAATAACTGTTTAACTTGTGGGAAACAAATACCTCATAAAGATTTCCACTCTTACTGCTTACCTTGTTTAGGCCCAGACCACGACGTAGCAGCTTGTCTAGCCTGTGCTTCTTTCAACCGACGGACGCTTAGGCGCCGGGTCAGAGTTTGCTGAACAGTTTTTCGGCTCAGATTTTGCGTACATAATGCCGTCGGATCCTCCGACTTCTCAAGTTGTTAAGAAACGCAAAGAAAAGGACCGACACCACGGTTAAGCAAACCGCGAGTGTCTCGGTTTCGGCCGAAACCGAGCAAACGGTTCTATCTTCAGCCGAATCCATGACTACTACCGAGGCCCCTTCTACCCTGGTTGAATCGGCCTCTGAAGTTCTACCTGCTACTGTGGTTTCACAAGAATTATCGGACACCATCCCTTTGGATGTTTCTACCCCTGCACGTGGTGCTGCTAGGCCGCCTGCAGCCATGTCTATAAAGGCCTTTGCCAGGGCTAAAGCAGCCAAAACTTCTAAGTCTGTGCCTGTTAAGCCCCCCTCTCACAGGCCCAGTTCCAGTTCCCAAATGCTTACTCTGGCAGAGGATCTCATCTCTTTAATAAGGGATCCCAATCTCACCCAGACAGGGCCTCTCAACCTCCAGAAAAGAGACCTAGAGCAGAGCCCCCTGAGCCAGTGTCCTCAGATGATTCTTCTAATGATACAGACAATACAGACCATCCAGAGGCTCCTTTTTCTACTTATGAAGATTCCGATGCTGAGGAATCAATTCCTTCTGCCTCTCCACCAGAGGAATTTTCCTTTGGGGAAACTTTACATGCCATGAGAGAGCAATTCCAATGGCAGGGACAAGATTTCTCAGATTCAAGGAAAAGGCTTAGGACCTTTTTGCATTTACCACAACATAGGCCTTTAGCTATACCTCCAGTTCTTCCTATTGTGGATGATGCATTTAATGATGCTTGCACTGCTCCTGATACCTTACCTCCAGCCCCTGCTAAGCCCGACAGGTTCTACAGGGTCCCGGACACTCATCACCATTTATACAAGGCTCCTTTTGCAGATCCTGAGACTATCTCCCCGCTAGA
>NC_056728.1:525338370-525371678 GCF_019279795.1 Protopterus annectens | reverse complement strand
AAAGGGTTTGAGGAAATTATTTATTTTTATTGTTATGTTTTTTACTATTGTGTTTTATTATTTATTTTTAATTATTATGGTGGGCTCTGATTGGTCTATTTGAATGTTAATGGTATGTATGCCATTATTTTTAAGGTCTGATGAAGCAAATTGTATTTGTGAAAGTGCTTACCTTTTATTATTTTTGATTAAAGTATTTGTAATTTTAAAACTTCGTTGCTTGCTGTGTCCTGCCACATAGATTTTTTGTTTATAACGGTAAAACACGGAAGATAATCCCCAGATACGGCCACACAGACACACCCTATGACATCACCGGGTGTACAGCACAACAGTATAAAGTGTGAATGCACACAACACACAGCCGTGTATTCCCAAACGCCGCACCATAGGTGTAAACACACGGGGAACTTTTAAAATGTACATGTTGGGTGCTGCCATGGCCGTGATCCATCAGCATGTGTTAGAGACAGACGGTGTTGTGGAGGAGGGTGCCGACAACTACCGTAGGCCTCAGAGGAGAAGGAGAGTGTTCAGACCAAGGGTAACCTACCAGGGGCTACAAGACCTGGAGATAGTAGAGCGTTACAGGGCGGATAGGGACACGTTACAGCAAATAGTGGAGCTGTGCCGGCCACGCCTGAGAACAAGAAACAACAGAGGGGAGCCCATCCCAGTGGACACAAAGGTATGTGTAAGCTTGCGAATACTGGCCACAGGTACCTTTCAAAGGCCAACTGAGGATATAATGGGCATCTCACAGGCATCAGCATCCAGGGTACTACACCAGTTTCTGGATGCCATGTTACCACATGCCAATGAGCAGAAATACTTCCCCAGATCTCAGGAGGAGTTGGCTAGCAATATGCGCCACTTCCACCGTGTGGCACAATACCCGGAGGTACTGGGTGCGATAGACTGTACGCACATACAAATCAAGTCACCACATGGGGAGCAGGGTAGACGCTACATAAACCGCAAGGGATTCCCCTCCATCAATTGCCAGGTTGTGTGCAATGTGCAGGGCATTATCATGGATGTGTATGCTGGCAGCCCTGGAAGCTACGACGACTCCCATATCTGGCATGCCTCACAGCTGTACCAGGTATTCACCAGGGGGGACATCCCACAAGGCCACCTTGTGGGGGATGCTGGCTATGCACTGGAGCCGTGTATGATGACTCCCATCAGAAATGCACACACACACACATGCAAGAACGCCATAATGAGGCACACGCACAAACCAGAATAATCATAGAGCGTGTGTTTGGGATGCTGAAATCACAGTTCCGGTGCTTGGATACATCCGGTGGAGCCCTGCAGTACTCTCCAGGCACATGTGCCCACATATTCATAGTATGTGCCATGCTACATAATATGATCCTGCGGAAGCAGCTGCTGCAGGGACATAATGGTGAAGGGCCACAAAGCCCACCACAACTGCCAAGGCCAGTCCAGGCACAGAGGGCTCAAGACCATGAACACACTGTGCCAGCCCCAGTAGGCAGACGGAGGTGTACCCAATAAGCCTATGCCCTGGCAAAGAGGGAACGTATAGCACATACTCTGACAGTGTAGGCCCCATGGACTGACACCTCCCTACCTGCACACACAGTGAAATGGATGGCACACAAACATGACCACCCGTAAAGTGTACCGTATGGGTGGCCCCATGTGTGACTCCAACATAGGCAGCCCCCAAACACTGTACACCCAACAGCCAGTGGAGCATGGAACGCCAACACCTGAACCGTACGCGGGTCCTACAGCAGACGGCGTTGCTGTATGCTGCCACGTTCGCCGCAAGGTGTATACATATAAACATGTATATATGTGCATATACATATATGTAGATAGATATAATTACATAAATAGAAATATATGTACACATATACATATAAGTACTACAGGTAAGACAGGGAATCAGAGGGATGTAAGGTGACAGAGATGTAACACGCAATATCTGTACATAGTATACATAGTGAAACGACAACCTGAGCATCCGGGAGGTTTAACAGAAGAGGATACCGCCAACCATGGAAAGGGCAACATACCGAAATGCATAACCGCGAGTCGGAATGATCGCCAGGCCACAGTACAGTAACAGTACATGCGCGGGTAATACTATGATGATATGAGGGGGGAGGTAGACACCACTGCCGGTGATGCGGCCCACGCAGGTACTGTGTGCAACCATCCCCGTGAGTGCCGTAGTATGTGTATGTGTGCGGTGAGGGTGCCGTGTGTCGCCAGCGAGTGTAATGTGTGTGTCTCCGTAATATGTGTATGTTGGTGCCATGTTAGAGGCAGAGTGGAATAATATGTGTAGGCATACGGTACATTAGCCACAGGTATATGTACACCAGTAGTCCCAAAGTAGTAGTGAGAGCCCCACCCTGGCTAGGCGTGTGCCGACGTATAACGATACAAAGTGACAATGTCCCAGATTGTAGCACAGGAATATACCCCACAGGAAATGGAAAGGACGTATGTACTAATCATGACCGTATGTATGACACCGATATGCTAATTGCAAAACAATACGTCGGCAAAGTCACACAGCAATAGGTATGTACCGCAGAAATACGTATGTGCTACCTCAGTACTGACCGTGGCCACGTATCGTCCCGTAAACACCGCTGTGTGTTCTACAAGTGTCAAACAAGCAATCCCCACCTGAATAGGTGGCAACCACTGGCAAACAGGCCATCCCAAGAACAGGACCACAATGACTGTAAATATCTGGGACAGAATGACAAGGGATAGTCGTCACGTACAAACAACCACTGATATACCACAGATGTGACAGAGGAATACATGCATGAAGCACACACGCAGGCGATACCAACACCACATGACAACAACACAACCTATACTCCCAGACCAACAGACAATTAACTGTCAACTCCCCAGGCAGGGATGGAGCACACAAACAACCATACCGTGTATGTATACATGCAAGGCCCACAACACGTATCCGTCACCTACAACCTCCGATATCCCCCATCATACATATTAAAGGGATACAAGCCGTAATAGCAGCACAAACATACAGACAGTCAATGACATCTGCATAACCGCAACATCTCGTGTGGGAAACACAATCAAAAGCGGATGCATACTTGCATGTGTTGTTTAAAGGAATACAACAGCCATGTTACACATCCGAATGCAAAACGCCATCAACAGACATCGTCAGGACAGGGACAACCACATGTCAAACCAAATACTATACCCAACACACACAATCCACGGCTAACACCACTGCGAAATGTACCTGTTGCCACACATAGCGGCTGCAGTTACACATAACATAACACAATACAGACCATCTCCAAGAAGGTAGGGCAAATAGCCAACGCCCAGGTGAGGAATCCAACCATACCCCAGTTACGACGCGTAATGTTTAAATGGAGTAGATGCACAGGTGATATGCGCACAATTACACACTGAGGAACAGCAATTGGTGGGATGAACCCACATGTTGCAGGTATCAACGGATATAAGGATGACTCCCAGGATATTCAAACCGTATGCTCATACCGAACCAGCAGTGTACAACCGAAAGAGTAATAAATAGGAATACCGATACATGGAACGAAACACCGACAAGGTATGTAGAACACACGATATGTATGGTTGTGTAATGCATGATGTGTATGACGAAGCTGTACTGTATGCGAATGGTGTTTGTAAGTAATGACACTTGTCCATAATGCAGAGAGTGGTGAAAGGTGGTTATGTAGTGCTATCCTGCTGAGCATACCAATGACTGTGGACACCGTGTGCACAGCAGTGGGACATCATGTACACAGCCGAGACACCACAAGGGCTGCCACAGGGGGGCATTAGAGAGAACAATGTCAGACCACGCGCCGATGCTGGCAGTGGATGTCCAACAAGGAAGTGCCATAGCAGGGGATAGGACATGTATGTATACTGTCACAGCACACATGTGTATGGGCATATACCATCGATGTCATACGTAATGTGCGCCCGATGTGCATGTATGCCTTGCAGTAGGGGATACTATGTCAACTATGTGTAATGTAAAGCTGTCATGGTGGATATGACAGACATTATACAAAGTATCACAGGCATATCATGCATAATGGAGGTATTGCCTATTGGTATGTACAATAACAGGATACGTATGGCCTGTAGGTATGGGACAGAGTAGTAGCATCATAGCCATCCGAAATGGAAGGAACACCAAGTAACCATGCCCAAACGATCTGTAGCAGGTGCATCGTGGGCAACAATGAAGTCTGGCAGGTCCATGTGTAAACACATGTGCAGTGTACACAGTAGTGTCACCTCCCCATGGTAGTGTCCTGTGAACAGCAGAGGCGGGTGTCAACTGCATGTCTACACAGTACTGCTGCTGTGGTGGTGCCATGACTACGTGTCACTCAAACAGCAAGGGAGCTATCACATGAACAGTGCCACTGTGTGTCCCTGTGGGATGTGCACAGGACCTATGTTCCACAGCATGGTGTGTGTTGTGTCTGCGGAAGTAACACAGAAGCCCAGCCCATGCAGTGTGGCATGTGTGCACCGTGTGTAGATGTGTGTATGCCACAGGTACAATGGCTACCTATGTACCAGCATCACACACAGTACAGATAGGTGTGGCCCTGCAGAAGTGTATCCATGCCACAGTGGAATACAGTAACCACAGGACCGTGTGGGGCATATGTGTGTACAGCAACCATGTACAATGTGATATGTATGTACGGGGCCAGTATCCATGTGATAGTCAGTGGGTGAATGTTGCTATGCAAAGGTGATGTGCATGCACCATGTGTCATGCATCCTGATGCCATGACACCCACATGATGTATCTGCCACACTGACACCCGTATGGTCGTTATCGGTATGAGCTGGTGGAGCTATAATGGTGCCAGGCATGTAGGTGTGAGATATCTAGGCATGGACAGTACTCTGTGACAGCGTGTTGTGTATGTAAGCAAATAGTGAACATGAGGGGCCCCATGACTGAGGACTGTGTAATGCCATTTGTACCTGACATGTAGTAGGTACTATGATATGCTTGCACCACTGTGTGTCCTGTCCAGGAGTCATATAGCCTAACATCCTGAGACACAGGGTATGATGTGCAGGTGGATGTGTACGTTGCCAATACCAGAACGTGGAATGGTGCTGAAGGGCAATGTGAGGACAACGTCTGATGTGTTGGCCTCTGTACCACCCCAACCACCCATGCAATGGTACGACAGGTGGCCAGCATGTGTATGTGGTGTGCTGTGGCACACACAAGCCCAACAAGGGTGCCAGGAAAGGCATGGAGGCCATCAATGTGTGCGTGAAGCACGTTCGTGAGGATGTGCCCCAGTGCCATTCAGAACAGTCCAGTCATGGGTGTATGAATGCAGTCCCACACGTGCAATGCAGTGCCACCCATGGGTAGTGCGAGATGCGGCCAGCTGTGCAGTGGTCAAGGTACACAATGTCCGACAACAGGCTAGCAGTGAATATAGTGGGCTGGTGCGGAGACACATACCAAACAGGTTGGTGGGACATAACAGCTAGGGACATCGGAAGGTGACATCGGGCCAGTGTCCCAGGACATAATGTGTTCATGTCAGTACCATGTATGTGTCCACAGGGACACTATGATGTCCATGTATGGATTGCGACCCTGTAGTGAGTGAGAGTGTGCATTGTTGGTAAGTACACCATCGCCTGGCATGTTGCCAACATTATCTCGGTCTGCAATGCCTGGGTGACTATTGTATGTGACATTGAATGTGGATGTAGCCAAACAACACAGACATCCCACCACACTGCCTGAGGCCCCACACTGCAATATGCGGCAGTCATGTGTAGGTAGCTAGCCTTGGAGCATGTGATGGTCCTCGAGGACCCACCATGGCTGACAAGTGATGCACCCCACACATGTGAATATACACCACCGTGCAACAGCCTGCACATATGCCCATACATCAGATGTGCATGGAACATGACCACCACCGTGGCGTCTGTGAAAAGGTCAGTACCGCCATGTCTCTGTGTGGAATAGCATGGTCCCTACCATTGTGTACATGCTACGGAAGTGCACTGTGGTATGTGTCAGCATATGTATGTACACTGTCCATCTGCCGGGTGTCATGCCATTAACAACTGCTGTCAGCAGACGTCAGTAGTACTGGCTGTAGTACACATGTTCCGTGTATGCTGCGATGGGTGTGTGTCCAGTGTGTGGCTAGCAGGCCGTGAAGCATATGTGTTCATCCACCAAAGGGGGGATAACCCCAGGTGCAACACACCAGACACATGGAGGTATTGTGCATGCTGAGGGTAGCGTAGGTATGGTATGTGTTGTGTAATGTGTCAGCCAGCTGGGTGGAATGCATGCCTCAAGCATGTGTAGGTACATGGGTGTCCATTCTAGGGAAGTGTGGGTTGCTGTCAGCACATGGCAGTATCAGCTGTCTGAGGCCCAATGTACAGTATAACAACACAGACAGCATGTAACCTGTGGTGTACAATGTCAACTCTGTTGCGTGTTACAATGTGTCTAGCAGTCACAAACATGGGTATCTGCACATTGAGCACCTATGATGCATTGTGTTCGGCAAATATCCAGGATGTGTGTAAAACACTGTGTGATGTGGGATCCCCTCACCTGTGTGTGTTGCAGTCCAGGTATGTGCCTGGGAGGTACGATCCGTGTACAATCTGTACTCACAGGCGTGCTGCACAGTGCATGGAGGCAGGTCCCAGTCACTGCAGATAAATGTGAGTGGTGCACTAGTGTGTGTGCCTTGCTTGTGTGCAGCACAGTGGAAGATGCAAGCATTGTCCCACATGACCCCATGCCGTGCCTGCCTGTTACAGCCCTGCTGGAGACAGTTATGTGACACCGCCACAGAGGCAGTATAGCATGTGAAGATGTACATGTGTGCTCCACACCCCAGGCAGATGGCCGCAGGTCATGTGTGCCACAGCAATGTGGTCGACCAGGACTGTCATAGCGGTCAGATACCACATGCCTGTATAAGTACAGTATGAGCATAGGCAACAGTTGCAGTGACACAGTAGGCCAATGTACAGTGTCCCTGTGTTCAGACCACTGCCTACTGTACACTTGGCTAGACACACACCCAGAGGGTGAATACACCGGTGAGCCAACACATGTCCCAGTACACATAGCCTGTGTAATGCCATCACAGGGCGATCACAATAACACGTTGTATGAGAGATATGTTGTACCAGGTGATGTGTCATGTGTGCATATGTTGAGTTGCACAGCTGTTCACACGTCCGCAACATATCAGTGCATGATGCCTAGTGTAACATGATGTGTGGAACTGCACTGTGATCCACAACAGGGTCACCCGAGACAGGTGTGTTGTGAATGGTGTAACCCATGGTTCCACGGGATATACACCGGTGCTGTTGGCTGCCATGCTGGGGGCCACCAGTGGTGCCTACAGTGGTCATACAGACATACTGCACACATTGTTCTGGCAGGAATGTCCATTGTTGTAGATGATGTGTTACTACGTGAAGGTAGGTGTGTGTTGTGAATGTTACCCATCCAGATGTGACCATCAGGTGCAGTCATGGTTGTCGACAGCATCACACCCATCCACAGCTGTCAGCACCCTGTCCCCAGAATGGGTGTCAGCCCTCGTACTGTGTGACTTATGTGCAGATGGCGAAACACCTACTACTGGCTGGCTAACAGTGTCATCTAGGAAGGCTATGTGATGGCTGGAATACGCTGTTCTAATGTATAATGATGGTATCCCAATGAAGTACATGGAATCACATATAGTAAGCCATGGCTGGCATGTAAACCATGTACAACAATGACTGTGTGACAGACACAAACAATGTGGAGCCATGTTGAACATGCACCCATGAGAACACCAAATGAGGTATGTTGCACGACGATGTACAACTGTCAGCTATGGGCACAGCATGGATGCAGACGACATCCCCACAGGCAGTACCACTCCATGTAGGTAGGGGGGCATTGCACGAGTACATGTGACAGTTGCTGTACCGCCACATGTACTGCATATCTGTCATATAGGGGTAGCAGTGGTACGTGACTGTTGGACATGCCTGTACATATGACCATGTCCCACAGGATATGTGTTACGTGTGTACAACAACTGTTGTACCGTCATCAAGCTGTGAAGTGTATGGCTGCCAGTGTACCTGTGTGACATGTTGTGCAATGGGTGCAAAGGTACGCAGTAGTTCATTGCATGCCCACATGTCCCACACAGGTGCATAGCCTGAACAAACAATACAAAGAGGGTGTTGGATCATAGCAACCCACAAGAGGAGATGGGTACGGGTGGCAACCCACTACCACCTGTCTGGGTAAGGTGTGCATGTCCATGACACATTAGCACCTGAGATGTTAGCAGTACAGCTGTACAGGGCGGCATGCATATTCGATCACTAATACCCCTTCGTGTTCCACCACTGGCCTGTTGACAGACAGACACCAACACAATGTGCAGCATTGACATGTGCACAGCACATCACCGCTGGCTACAGTAGAACAGGTTTACCGTGTAGACACGTGCACAGAACATCTGCGCCAGCCACAGTCAAACACGGTATGTGTTGAATCCCACCATCATTGTAGCCCATGCCACAGACAGATGTTCATGCATCTGTGTATGTATGGCTGGGAATGTCCCTGGCCTAGCAGTATAGCTGTGTCAGTGTTGCAAACAACATACTGAATGGGCTGGGTGTGAGGTGTGCGTCATACGTGTATGGTCCGATGGATGATACCATCAGTGCCCCCGCTATGTGAACATCCCTGTCCCCATAAATGGATACCTATGCTGTGCCCAACACCACGGTCCCTGTGGGAGGGATGGTGCTGTGGTGCACCTGCTGACATGGCGGTGGCAGCAGGCACTGGATGTAGACATATGTGGTACCCATGTCAGGCCAGGGTACCATCCATGTGCACGGGATATCATTGTGTGGGCACATACAGCACTGTGTTGAACAATATCACAGCACATAGCACCTGTCAGGGGTAATGTGTATGCATGGATGTGCGATACCAGCATGCACCATGCACACCCCCACCAAGCAGCATGCTGCCTACCTTGCAGAAGGCCATTGTCCACACCATGATGATAGACATGTGTAATGTCCATATACACATAGCAATGACATATGGAATGGACAGCCACCCTCCCAATATCAGTACCCCCCAGGTGGGACACATCCCTGTGCCATGTATGTGACATACCCTGCCATACCATGCAGCCCTGTCCATCAAGGCTGCACGTGCCATCACAGTCATACATTGTGCGATGGCCAAATGGCACTTGCACTATCAACCGTCCAGAGCAGTAATGTGCACTGATGCACCTTGTGGTGTCACAGGTGCTGTGTGGTGGCATGTACAACATGCGCGCGCACATGCTATGTATGACCATCGCTGCTAATGTCATATGATTACACAATGTCCCATGTGTATCACATGTGCAATACAGGTGAGCCGTGGCAGGTTCTCCAACACCTGTACAGTGCTGTGTAGATGTACATGGCACAACACATGCATGTACAGGTGTCCACGTGTATGTGTGCAGTGCCACCGCTGATGTCCATAATGGCTGCGTCTGTGATGCCTAGCGACATATACACAGCATCCAGGTGAACACTAGAACTGTGTGCACATTGGGACACGTGCCAACTGGTATGAACACAGGTGCAGGCAGGTACACATGTCCACAGCAGGTTACCATCAACATGGTGTGTGTACAGTGTGATGAGTTGACACACAGATATGATATGATACCCGCTGCTTAACGGTGTGACAGCAACACGTCAGCTGTGTCAGTGCCATGATGCATCGCAGAGATTACTGTGCAGATGTTGTACATGTCATAGCAATGTATGTCCAGCGGTATGCCAGTACATCAGTGTAAATGTGACCTGTCACCATCATTATGTCTTACAGATAATGCCTCGTTCACAGCTGCCAGCCTTCAGCCACCAGGAGGATGACGTAATCATACCGTTGCTCCATGACAACTATGACCTGCTATTCAGCCATGTTCCACAGCAAGCACAGCAGCGGGATGAGCTGTGGCAGGATATGCGCAGGAGGGTGAACGACGTGGGTGGCAACAACCGCACCTACCAGCAGATACGCCGACACTGCACGGACCTAATACGGCACGTGAAACAGCGTGCCGCCGCAATCGCCAGAGAACAAGGTGGAACAGGTGGTGGGCCACCAACCCAGCCCCCACTCACACACATGGAGGAGCTCCTGGCCAGTCTGGGGACACCCAGGGAACATCATGCAGAAACACTCGCTGCCATCGTGGAGGTGGGTGTCTCCCAACCAACAAGCCTGGAGCTGCCTGGTAAGTCAGTCTTGCATATGTGTATGATAACTGCCGTAGGTGTGGGTGTCACAGTACACCACGTAATGTACCAACACATGCCAGGTATATGTTCACAAGCCGCATACTACAGTATGCTACGTTGTGTTTGCAGACGTGTGCATAACACATGCTACCACACAGGTACATGATGTGACATGCACAGTGCTTACTGTGGCTACAGTCATGGATAATGTTTATACTGTTGTGTCGCCCCTATACAGGTACCTCTGGCGTGTCGCACAGCCATGGGTCTGTCACAGGTGAGACTGTTGTTAGTAACAGGCATGTTACAGTGTATAGATATTCGCCATGTGGCCAGGTATGACATGCACACCTGGGTTCTGCTCCAGTCACGGTATACAGGTTGCACCACCAGACACACATGCCACCCATGTACAGTAGATGCAACCGTTAGTATACACCGTCATGAAACCACAGTACCTGTCAGTGTGATATGTGCAGTTAGCTATGCATACAATGGTGGAGGTGTTCTACAATGGATGCATATGTAGTATGCATTGGAATGCTATTTGTGGTACGCACACAGTACCACATAGTGAGCTGTTATCTGGCCAGCACACAGGTGTTACCAATGTGACATATGCCCCTGCATTGTATGCACATGTTGTGACACGGCACATGACATGTCCCACACACGTGGTGTTCTGTCTGCAATATTGTCACACCATGACATGACCTACGCCCGACATAGCAAACATCCACACTGTTGTCTGCATAGCCCTCTGGATTGTGACACCTCCGACTTGTATGGGTGTATGTCACATGGGCCACCACAGGGATGGGTACACGATGCCCATCACACACAGTTGTCCATGACCCAGTCAAACATGGCCATGGGTGATAGCTACTGGCATGTTGCCACACAGTACGTCTGGAGTGGATGGACACCGTTGCACATTGTCCACACATAGTGCGATCACAGCTGTATTCGACCACCTGTACATTTGATGTTGTACACCAGACAACCGGAATGCCTGTCTGCAGCCACCGGAGGTGCCACCAATGTCTACCATATACGTGCTGTGGAACAGCATGGCTGTGTTGCAAACATGGCAATGCAATACGTCCATGTTATGCATTGCACAGAAACATACCTGTGTCCTGCTGCCATGCAGTGGCACAGTGCCTGTACTCCCCACTGTATAGCTATGTACACGGCTCACACCAACCACACCTGCACAGACATCTCTGTTACACATGCATTCTATCTGTAGCCTGTACACATAACACTGCACTGTGACGTCCAGTATGATGCAGTGCATGTGGTGGGACACCATTGTCACATGTCCACATGTTATCGCACATGTTGGCAGAGTACATATCAAAGTGACGCCAGCCATGTGTACTGTTAACCTGCCTGTGGCCACACGGTGCATCACGGTGATGCATGCAAACTACCATGAATGTGTGTACTGCATGCCTACTGAAATGACACCTGCTTGATATAGTGTGCACCCCAGGGCAGTATGCATACTACCACTATTAATGTCTGGCCTGCATTCACTGAGCTGTGTTGTGGGAATGCTGCATGCCATCTGCAATATCACATGCATGATGTGTCTGCATGTGTGTGTGTCTGCATGTGTGTGTCAGCGTGTGTCTGGTGTGTGTGTCTACGTGCGTGTGTGTGTCTGTGTGTGTGTCAGTGTGTGTGTCTGCGTGCGTGTATGTCTGCGTGTGTGTAATGTATCTTACAGTATGTCTTTGTATTCACAGGTGGTGTAGGTGCGTTCCCCTCCTGCGCTCTATCTGATGCTAGTGTCCCCACAGATACTAGCGGTGATGACCATATGCATAAGGCACAGGCAGGGTTGTCAGGGGCAGAAGCTGTGCCATTGGTTACCATCCCACCTATGTCCCCTTCATCTCCGCACACGGTTCTGATGCCGACACATACCACATCACCGTTGCCCATAGAGGAAGGACAGTCAGCGTCTGTTGGCATTGAGCAGGAATGTGTGGTGGCTACAGAAGGTGCGCGTACACACCATGTTACCAGTGTAATGACTGGTGATGTGCCACACAGGCATGTGGCTGGTGCTGCTCGTAGGAGGACCTCTGGCAGACATGCACCTGCTGTACAGGGTGCAGCAGCTGGTATCACCAGATGCATGTTCCAGACTGTAATGGCGACACAGGCACGTGCTGAACGGCAGAACCAAGAAGGGCAGAGGCTGCAGAGGGCCACAATCCGTTCCCTAAATGAGAACATCCAGTCATTGGCGAATGCTCAACAGCAGATTGCTAATGTACTGGATAGGCGATTAGGTGAGATGGTTGGAATCCTCGACCGAGGCATGTCAATCCGCGAGCGTGAGCTGTCTGTGCTGGAAGACCTGGTAGGGGTGAGGCGTAGGACACATGGCCATAGGCCAGCAACTCCACCTAGTGTAGGTCGACGTGTGCGTGCCACCTCTCATGCCCACTCACACAGTGCCGGTAGCAGCAGCAGTGCAGCTGGTGCTACACCAACCACACCAGGACTCAGCAGGCCACGTGGACGTGGCCCTGGCTGGTCCCAGCATGGACACGGTTCCAGCGGACATGTGTCATCGGAGAGTGGCCACTCCATACCTCCACCCGGTAGTGCTCGTGTGACCCCAGGCAGGCACGGGTCACGTGGCCGCAGACGGACACAGTGAGCCATACAACCTGCACTGTACAGTCTGGGGCTGCCAAGTATACCCCATGTAGGCATCACAGATGGCTGAACTGTGTACACACATACCCACACACGGCAGACACAACTGTAGGGCTCCACCACATCCACTTGCATTCTGCACAGTCATGACCAGTAAATGCACAGGCCCTTACACACACACATGATGTCATCCATTGGTACAGCCTATGCCCCTGGCACACATATCACCCTGTGCATATGATGAAGCCTCTGCCGCATCACTGTCATCCACACCATTGGTGCACAGTTATGCAAATATATTCTGATGCACAGGGTGGACAAGATAGTGAGAGGTGTATGTGATACCTGTGTACGCATAGTGTGTGATGTGTATGTTGCAGTGGTTGTGTATGACAAGTGACAGGTGCATATGTGACGTGGGTTGTGTACTGTCATCATGCAGCAGACATACCATGCAGTGCAGGTGCAGCATGCATTGAGCTGTGTACATGGTATGTGTGACGGTTACATGTGTAGCACCATGTTGGTTCTGTTAACCTGTATGCCTCATATGGTGTACTCGCATGTGCCTACTGGGAGCACTGTTATCAGTCCCCCACGTGTAGCTGTGGGTTACCCACAGGCACATCTGGCAATATCAGCATACCACAGGTACCCGCAACCTGCCTGGACACCTACATAGGTACATAGGTGCATAGGTACATACCAGGCTATGTGCCCTACGGCATGTGTAAGCCTAGCCAGAGTGTGTGTGGCTTTCACCACCCCTTAAGATGAGGATACTATATCCATTGGTCTGCTGTCCCTCTGTCCAGCAGTGACACAGAGATGATGCCTGGGGCATACCTACGATCTCCCATCCACACGTCAGGATTACTCTTGGACAGAGTCAGGGAGGTGCTCTGCTTCACAAGGGCTGGGAATCTGTTCCATGGTGTAGGGAGTCTCTGGGCGATGAACCTGTCCCTCCAGCACGTCCTATTTATGTCCGTGTTGAGGTTTCTGTCTATTGCTCTCATGCCCGTGGTTGTTTGGATCCTAGGAGGTGGAACATGTCCATGACACCCAGGTCGGACATGGCCGTGTATGTCAGGCACAGATCACCTCGGAGCAGACGGTATGAGAAGGTATAGAGCCGGAGTCCCCTCAGTCGGGCAGCATGTGACATATGTTTCAGCACCTTTATCCCTGTGTTGTGGAAGGTTTGGGGTCCTTCCGAGTGCTGCAGGTGTCAGGTTAGGTACATTCCGAATGTGGCGTTGTACCCAATCATTGGTCTGATGCGTGCAGAGTACAGGGGTACAATGACCTCCCCTGATGTGGATGTGAATCCCTTCATGACCAGGTGGGCACAGTGGAATGTCTTCCCAACCACATTGGCAATGTGAGTGTCAAGAGAGGTTACCGACAGGTTTGGTACCCAGGTCCCTGATCACGTCCACCATGTTTAATGGACTACCACCTATGTGGTAATTCGGGGTGAACATGTCTTTCCCAAAGGGTAGGTCTATACCTTCCCTGGCATGTAGCTTCAGGCCATGGCTCTGGCACCAGTTATCCATTTCTATGAGACCTCAGGTGGATGTCCGTGTCTGATGGGGTGTTGAGTATGGTGGCCGGTTTGCAGTCATCTGCATACCTTGTCTGCCACAATCCCCCTATGTTTGCATGCACGTCGGAAAGTTGAATGCCGAACTGGAGGGGGCCCAGGACTGAGCCCTGTGGGCCACCACTCAGGACCGGCTTGGAGTCTGACATGGCACCAGGAACACTAACCCTGTGGGTTCTGACCTTCATCCGGTTGGCAACCCATCATGTGACATATGGCTCTACATCTACGCTGGTGAGCCTTTCTATGATGCCCACGTGGAGTGTGGTTCGAACGCTGTCGCCAGGTCACGGTAGTCTGTGCAAACCGACGTACCCCCATCAATGGCCTTAGTGACTCCTCCAAACAGGTCGACCAGGTTCAGGAGGCAGTATCTGCCCTTGACTAAGCCGATGTGGATATGTTCCAGTATTTGTCGTTCCCCAATGTCTTCATTTATGGGCTCCATTATGGACCCCTCCATATCTTTGCAGGCAAGGCTTGTCAAGCTTATAGGGCAGGGATGTACAGAGTCTGTAGGAGCACCGCCTTGGTGGAGTGGGACCACAGTTGCCGTATGCCATCCATTGGGTATGTAGCCTGTAGTAAGGCTAAGATTAAACAGCAGCCTTATGTGCTGGTTGAGGCCCTCATTGAGGTTGTGTAGCACACAGCCGGGGACACCATCTGGTCCCATTGATGCTGTGTTCACTGCTTTACAGATATCAGCTCTCACCTGGGCATTCGAGATGTTTGGGAGGCTAGACTCTGGTGGGATAGATACGTCCCCTATTGGGGG
Organism: Protopterus annectens; assembly: GCF_019279795.1. Taxonomy (NCBI): domain Eukaryota; kingdom Metazoa; phylum Chordata; order Ceratodontiformes; family Protopteridae; genus Protopterus; species Protopterus annectens. The sequence continues at coordinate 525,356,226 of NC_056728.1, read as the reverse complement.
GGAGGGTAGATGTATGCACGGAACCTGTCTGCCAGTTTGTTGGCAATGTCTGTGGGTTCAGTGATTATTGTACCATTCTGGACTAATTCCGAGCATAACTGTGGGCTTCCACCCATGTTCCTACCATAGCTAAGGAAGGCCTTATGGTTGTCTTATGTGTCCTTTGCAAGTCCAGTCCCACAGGTGGCCTTGGATGATTGTATGAGTGATCGTATGTTACCACCAGTATTAATCAGTGATGCCTTCCCTGGTAGTGATATTGCTCTGTCATGTAGTAGCTTTCACCTCTTGTTGTACGGTTTGTTAATGGCTGGGGTCCACCAGACCATGTCCCTGCCTTTGGTGGACAAGGTCCTGATGTTATCAGGGATCGCTTGATCCAGACATTCCTGGGGTTGCTCATAGAAGGCATTTGTAAGGGTTTCAGCAGCGTGGCCTGTGTTTACCACTGGCATGGAGGCCTTGTAGGGTACCACACCAGTCGTATGATGTGTGGGGTTCGCTGTGGAGAGGTCTTCACTGTGGTCTCCCTTGCCGGTGTTGGGTGCAGGATGCGGATCTCCAGTGAGATCACTATATGGTCTGACCTCACCGTTGAGGGATGTACATCCTGTGTGGAGCATGTCGTCCCCATGTGTGATGATCAGGACTAGTATAGTTCCTCCCCTTGTGGGTATGGTGCATGGTTGTTCCACAGCATTCGGGTGTATGAACACCTGGAACCTTTGGTGTAGGGTGTTGTGTCCTGGGTAATGTTCTCGGTCCATGTATGGGTGGTTGATGTCACCCAATATGATGGTGTTGTGAGGGCATTCATACTCCCCAGTGTCTTCAGGAAGGCTGTGCAGGTATCCTGGGTTTGGGAGGGTGGTCTGTAGCATGCAACAAACTGTAGGGCAGTCCTACCCATGGTTAATTGCACCTGGATGGTCCCCGCTGCTACATGCATTTCTGCCAACCTGGAGGTGTGGGTATCCTTCATGGAAATGGAGAATCCCCCTGCTTCTGTGTTCGGTCCTGTATGGTCCTGAACGTGTGATATGAGGTATGACCTGATAGTGCTGGGGTGGTCTCAGGAGCCCTGAACAATGTTTCAGTCACAGCACTGACATTGATGTCCTCCATACTGAGGAGGGCATTTGAGGGCGTGCAGCTTGGGCGTAGACTACTGGCACTGAGCAGTATTACCCTTTCTTTTTTCCAGGTTTGTAGTCTAGGGTGGTAGGTTTATCATTTCAGCCTTGCCTGCAGTGGGCACTGTGGGGGTGGCAGGAGCCTTTGCCAAACTCTTGAAGACCAGGGGCGACAGGTGTGAGCCATCCCTTGTGAAGGGGCGTGGCATGTCAAGCATGTCATCCCAGGCAAGAGGAAATTGGATCCCCTCAGACTGACACCGGTAACCAGGCAAATTATCAAGGGTTATCATTCGGAGCCAGTATTGTGGCATCATACTTGATGAGGGTGGGATACTGCCCAGGGTCAGGGACATGCTGGCCTGGGCTACACAATCTGAGAGCCCCTCTATGTCTCCTTTCATGTATCCCAGGGTGGTATGTCTCCGGTCGTTGACACCAGCATGGACAATGACCGTGTCATACCTGTACATGCTGTGGAGTGACCTAAGTGCGTGTGTTATGTGGTGGATTCCAGCGCCCGACAGGCAGCCTACTGTGATCATTCCCTTGTTCAGTCTGGTGGGTGGGACGTTGGTGTGTCTGACTATGGCGTCACCTATTACAAGTGTGTCTGGCATTGTGTGTGGCCTTTAGGGCTGTGACTGTTTAGCACACTGACGTTGAGAACTATGTGTTGCATGTCCTATGTCTTGTGGAGGCAGTTGCTTGGGTGTCTGCTTTGGAGGCCTCGTTAGGTTCGTTACATGTTTTAACAGTGCCTCCGAGTATGTCTTAATGTGTTCATGTGTTTGTTTAGCATTTGTGATAGTTCCATGTGACACTGGGTTTGTGGTGTGCATGGTGTCCTTCCCAGTTCCATGTGACACTGGGTTTGTGGTGTGCATGGTGTCCTTCCCCTCCCGTCTGGTCTTGCCGGTCATGGTTTGAGAGAGCTCAGCCCCTTGTCTGGCTATATAGTTGCATCTCTCACATGTATTATGTTTAGTGGGGGAGGTGCGGCTTGTCCGTGTCCATGAGGCACCTGTAACATTGCCTCAGGATGCCCAGATTCACCATCTGAACAGGAGAGCTCGCTAGCAATTGACCCTTCGACATGCCAGAGAACGTGAATGCATTTGCTGTGTAACTGGGTCAGAAGGCACCTATAGGAAGTGGGTACTCAAGGGGATTCTAGGCTAGTGTAGTACTCCATCTAGTATACATGTACTTTACCTATGTAGGAATACTATGGGAGCAGGTGCTGAGCTTTTGTGATAGAGAACAGACAGTTGAGATTGCAAGTAGAAAAGTTCTACATGTAAACCTGCGGAGCACGGAGCCAGATATAGTGTAACGTTGTTTACACGGTACATGACGCACATGTCCACACATATACTGCACCTGATGCCTGTGGTTGGTGCCACAGGCTACGGTGGACAGAGACATCACATACATGGCATGACACAGTACAGGTATGGTGACATTCTGCAGGTGTCGTACACAGCGTGCTGGCAAATGACCGCCGGTGTCACCTGTCAGCTGTGGTGCACGCTGTGCAGCAGTTGGATGCTGTACCGGTACAGGAATATGTCCGCAATCATGGGGTGTACACCACTATGGCACACACCCCATTTTGTGCAGATGGGGACACCTGCCTGTGTGGTCAGCACCCTCAGAATACAATGCACCCACACGCCATGTCACAGGGGGCGGTCTTGCACAGGTGGCCAGTATGGCTTACAAGTATGGCATTGACAGGGTTGTACAATGCAGCACCAGTACAGGATGGTCACCCTGTGTGGTTAGTGTCCAGTCACAACACTATATCTGCATACACCCTCACAACAGGCAGCAGACATACACACATGTTGACACACTGACATGGTGGTGACCACACATGTCTACACAGAGGGATGACGTGTTGCATGTACTGCACCATCCACATCCATGCACCCCACACTGAGGTATGTACAGATCTCTACCATGGTGTACAGTGATGTGTGGCACGTGGTACATAGTCCCCCTGATCTGTGGCATACATGGAAACACATTCCTGCATACATGTCGGTGCTAGGAATGCCACACCCACTATATGGGATATGTGCAGGTGTGCAGCGGTATGTAGTGCATCATGCGTACCACCACTGTATCCGGCAGCTGTGCCGATATATGCACTTGGGAGGTGGTAGGGGTTACAGTGGCCATGTGACATATGGTCGATGACACCTGACCGATGGGTATGCATTATGGCAGCGCTGTCATGTAACAGCGACATAGCAGACTGTATGCACATGGCAGGGTAGGATGGTGTGTGACACACCTGTGACTACCACCTGCACATATGCATGTGGACAGGTATTTAAACACATGGTGTACACACATACCGCCATGCGTGCTGTTACTATGCCACCATATGATGGCCCCCATGATGGGTATGCATGTGGTAGGGGGTTGCAACTGTGTTATGGACATTGGACACCGCTCATGCATGGCTGCACTGTGCACAGTACACGTGTCACATGTATCCCCTGTTGCCATGTGTGTATGCATTGCTACATTGTGACATGTGTGTCGACATACATGGAACATGGACTGTGGTATGGTATCACAGCTGTCACAGGCAAACTGTACAAGGGTATGTGTCCCAGTCAACACCGCTACACCCTGTAGGGGTGCATACCACAGACATGTGTCCACCTTCCATTCGTGTGTGTATTACCGCGTACGCCAGTGTTATGCATGTGGTACATCACAGGCTTCATATGTGTCCTGTGTGCAGTCCATGCACACAGCCAGGCAATCACATATATGACATATCCGGACTTTGTTTCACTGTGGTACAGCTGCAGTCATGTGTCATATCTGTGTCAGGCCCGTGGTATGTGTGGAGCATGCCTGTCCATGTATACCGATATGGGTGGACTAAATCACACCTGTGGGATCATTGATAGTACATGTGTACTCTGCATGACGGGCGGACACCGCCATATAGACCTGTGGACATATGGCACATGCTGTTGCTGGACCGTGAGGCATACTGCTGCACCGATGACATGGTGCTGGCATGGCAGCTACAGTGTTCACTGCAGTGTGTACATGTTTAGCCTGCACCCGTGACGCCTGTGATGTCATCTGTGTGTGTACGTGTAACTGCATGTGTGTCCACCCTGTGCGTGTGTACAGGTTTACCTGGCCGTGACTTGCGGTGTGTGCACTCCATCTGCATGCCGGATGGCACGTAGCACATACTAAGTGTGTGAGCATGCCTGGGTTGCTGTCCACACTCTGCCCTTCCCTGATCCCACCCCATGTGTATGCATGTCTGCACTCTGCAGATTCTAAGTGTGTGAGCATGCCCAGTAAGCAGCTGTGTAGATGGACACACAGTACAGTGCACACTGCGCCCGTCTGTGTTGATACCCCGTGTGCATGTATGTTTCCCCTTTGCAACTGCCATGTCTGTGAGCATGCCCGGGTTGCTGTTGTGTGGGTGGACACACACGACAGTCCACAATCTGCCCTTCCATGATTCCACCCCATGTGTATGCATGTCTGCACTCTGCAGATTCTAAGTGTGTGAGCATGCCCAGTAAGCAGCTGTGTAGATGGACACACAGTACAGTGCACACCGCGCCTGTCTGCGTTGATACCCCGTGTGCATGTATGTTTCCCCTTTGCAACTGCCATGTCTGTGAGCATGCCCGGGTTGCTGTTGTGTGGGTGGACACACATGATGGTCCACACTCTGCCCTTCCATGATTCCACCCCATGTGTATGCATATCTGCACTCTGCAGAGTCTAAGTGTGTGAGCATGCCCAGTAAGCAGCTGTGCAGATGGACACACAGTACAGTGCACACCGCGCCCGTCTGTGATGATACCCCGTGTGCATGTATGTTTCCCCTTCGCGACCGCTAGGTGTGAGGGCATGCCCAGTACACCATTCGGGGGTACACAGTACAGTTGGCACCGATGTCTGCTACTAGGCATGTAGCCATGGCCAATGACATCCTGCATAGCCATGGTGACCATCCAGGTGAGTCATATGTGGTTGGTATGCCACAATGGCTGCCTACATCATGCACGCCGGTTGCCCTCTCATAGGGTATACTGTCTGTGGTGCATCCCGTATCCATGTCGTGATGTTGTGCTCTGTAGTTAGTTGGTATTCCCGAGTGCAGCACTACCGTGTTACTGTACGCCCACCTTGGGATGGTAACATGCTGTGTACTCTGTCTTCATTCCCTATCGGCTGCCTTGCCTCTGCAGATGATATCACCCACCTAGGGGTATGCCTCCTGACAATGCTGTGCTCAGTAATCTCGGTAGCGCGTTCTGTAAATGCATCATGCTGTAGTGTGTTCATGTAGGTAGGCGTAGGTTCAACTCCCGGCCCTTCCCCGTGTGTGTTTGTGTGTGTTTCCAGCTGCCCTTGGTGAGAGTAGTTCCTTTAGTCGCTTCGCAACACATACCTTGGCTATTGGCATCTATTCCTTTACGGATGATGTCACCCGCCTAGAAGTATGCCTCTGACAGCGCTGTGCTCAGTAATCTCGGTAGTGTGTTCTGTAAATGCATCATGCTGTAGTGTGTTCATGTAGGTAGGCGTAGGTTCAACTCCCGGCCATTCCCCGTATGTGTGTGAGGTGTGTGTGTGTTTCCAGCTGCCCTTGGTGAGAGTAGTTCCTTTAGTCGCTTCGCAACACATACCTTGGCTATTGGCATCTATTCCTTTACGGATGATGTCACCCGCCTAGAAGTATGCCTCTGACAGCACTGTGCTCAGTAGTCTCGGTAGCGTGTTCCGTAAATGCATCATGCTGTAGTTTGTTCATGTAGGTAGGCGTAGGTTCAACTCCCGTCCCGTCCCTGTGTGTGTGTTTACAGCTGCCCCTGTAGAGAATAGTTATTTTAGACGCTTCACAACACATACCTTGGCTATCAGCATCTATTCCTTTACAGATGTTGTCACCCACCTAAACGTGTGCCTCTGACGGTGCTGTGTTCAGTGGTTCACGTAGCACGTTCCATACCTGTGTCATACTGTTGTGTGGTTGGGTAGGTGGGGGTAAGGTCAATCCCCATGCCTGCCAGCTGTGTGTGTGTGTCTATGCTCCCAGCCGCATGGGTTCATAGGTTATGGCTTTAGAGTTTCCGCAGAACACTTATATCCTGCCGACATCTCTGTGTTTGTGGATGGTGAGACGCAGCTCGTGGACTGCCTGTGTGCCTGCTGTGGTTGGCGACCTCCGTAGCGTGTTCTCCACGTATGCCCTGCTGTGGTGTGGTGGGGTGGTGCTGTGTACGTTACACTCCCGGCCTTGCCACATGTGTCCATCTGTATCTCTCTCGATGTATATATACATACTTATGTTATGCCCATAGAGCTGCTCTTGCATGGACAGCTGTCTGTCCCATGTATCGCATATTTGCACGGCTGACACATAGAACTGTGGTACGATGCATATCCACTCATTGTCCATGCAACGTCCGTATTCCGGCACGCCCTAGAGACATCTGCTGGATATCGTGGCAGACAGCTATCCTTGCTGTACTGACACTGTACCCGTACACCATATAAACCTTGTGTATAATTGCCTGTTTATGGTGTGTGTATGTCTATCTGAGCTGTGTGCTTGGTCATGTGTATGTCCCGCTATAGCCGTCTGTGCAGGTGTCGCCACTATGGGTAATCCTTGTAGACCGCTGTTTCATGTGCACTTCAGCACATACCTGCAGACCATACTACCCCTCCTACGGCAGCGGCCTTAGATCAACCGCTGCCCTAGGTGATAGGGCTCCATGGCGCCCACCACCACAACACATGGTGCCCCCATCCTGGTGTACCTACATGACATAACTACTAGAAAGGTGGCCCTGCTAGTGCGGCGCCCTAGGCAGCCGCCGGATTGTCCTATGCCTACGGCCGGCTATGAGCACATCCCAAGGCATACTTTTACATTCAGTGTTTTACAAAGGCTAGATTTTAATCCCAGAGGGGGGGACCTTATCAACTATACTTTAGAATGCGGATTGAGATGGATTATTAGGTGGAGAGTTGACCACACACCAGGGCTGAATGATGAAGCACAGATTAAACCTGTTTTGAGAAGCAGGTGGCTTAAACCCAAATAACAGGAATGTAGTTTAGGTACAGCTATACATTTAACACCTATTAGTCCACTCTTTTAGTTGTTTACCACTGTTTTACATTGATATAATATACATATTTTCTATATATATTGTTAGATTTATAATTGATGAGAATTAGGCATAGTACAATATAATATAATACATGTTTTAATAGGATGTTTTTAAAGATGTTAATATATGTGTGTGTATTTAACATTGCTTCTGCGCTTTATATGCTGGGGTTAATTGTTCATTGTTTGATGAGAAATTGACCAATGAAAGTGTAAAGAGGGATATTTAAAGCCTGGATGCTTTTATGTTATGTGTAAGTCTGACGGAGCCTACGGGTGAAAGCGCTTACTTGTATATAAAGGAACCTTTTTATACCATTTGGGCACTGTCCTGGGCAATTTCTACGTTGACTGTTTCATCTACCTATGTGTTTTTTGGATTGTGTGCCATAAGGTGCCAGCGGTTATTTTATGTTGATTAGGTGTATTCCATGGTCAATTGACATTAATCATATTAATTCATTAAAGGATCTTCTTTATAAGTGGGAACGCCATAGTTTAACCATCCTATGACCTGCCTAGTTGAAGTTGTTAGTGAGCCATTAGTATGTGTTCCACAGGTCGCCCATTTGTTCCGCATTATGGAAGCGAGTGATCCCCATTTTGGTGATGGCAGATTGAGAGCTGTGTACGCCGGTATTCGCACAACGGTCTGACTTTGTATGGGGAATGTCTAATGTAGTCCCTATATGTATTTCCTGTGCTATGCCTTACTGCAGCTGTGTAATTCCACCAGGTTTCCAGTTATGAGTGCCATCTTGGTCGTACGCTTGTCCATCCATGGGAATTGCCTACTGGACACTGATATAGGGCTGTACACATTTCACACCTGCTTTCAGCATTATCCGGTGGATGCTTTGCATCATTACTGGGGAGTAAGGCATGTGCTATACCCACATCCCTCCCACGGGACGGCTGTCATTTCTTCTGGGTCGATCGCAGCTGGTTGATATTGCGAACGGATCAATTATTGGAGTCCTACAATGGACACCAGTGTGCATATGTAAAGTGTAGAACTTGTTGGACTGTCACCATCTGGCCAGTGGTTTTGACTGATGCTGTATGTTCCCCAATCGCGGATGTCTGTTTGACTACCCATATTATATATTACTTGGCCTATCTATATCCCTGTGCCAGTAAGCGGAAATACAGCAAACCTTGAGTCCTGGTCATCTTCATAAAAGACATTATTGAACATAAACCAGACAAAAACAGACGATGACAAAAACGATACACTCCACAGTCCAAAGATACTGAGTGCTTTCACCCACTAACATGGGGCATCGTCAGAGTACGAAATACATTAGACAGTCGTCCCTTATATACTTCCTTCAGAGTCAATTTTAAAGACAATTGATCAATAAACTTGCTCATAGTTAAGTGGACAGTGCTCCAAGTCTTAATGATAAAGTGACATATACAAATCAGTGTCACATACATTACTTAATGGAAACATTAATACAACAACAATGTGTTAATATAAATACAATATTGGTCAATACAATCAGTATATTGAAACATAGTTGATAATTGTTGTGAGTAAACCTTAGAATGTAGTGTGTTCATAATGATATTGTATATTAATGTGCATAATTGTTGCATTAAGATTCCAAATCATGGAATAAATAAGTACAATTAAATGCATATTTTGTATAAATATGAATGTAAATAAGAGTCACAATGTTAAATATAAATATGACTGTATTATAACTATATCAATATGATATGGAATAAACTGTAGTTGTTTACATCTTGTTTTCAAGTGACAAATCTATGTCCATACGTCATATATACGGGCCGTCGGACTGCTGTGTGTAGATATATACATGTGAACCCCTCGTTTCATACCTTGTTTTGTTACTGTCTGTGGATTACCTGTGTACACACATCTATTACCATGCCATACCTTTCCACTGTACAGGTTCTGGCATGGTGTACGGCTGGTTGGCCCTTAATCTTGCTGTGTGTTACATTGACCTGTGTCTATCTGGCAATTTGCTGGCGTGTCATGTGAGACCTTCTTGCTTCTATAGGGACCTGATCCCGTAATTGTGACGTGCTTCCACTGGCCATATATTTTTCTTTCGTCTGGGATCTGTGTGTAACCAGTCCTTTCAGGACACTTTCTATTGTTGTTCTATTTTGGTTACATATATGAGTACTTTGGTATGTTGTGCTATTATTGTGTGTGGAGCATTTCTCCACGGGCCTCTGCTGACACTGGACATATATCCAGCTAGCCTAGCCCGGTCAACAAGTGTGAGCCAACTGAACACAATTCGTACGGGGGCACCTTCTGACAAGTGGGTCGGGTTACAGATGCATAACCATCATCAATCCATACTACTAACACACACGTTATTCTATCCACATTCTATGTTTGTCTTATCACATAGCATGTGTTTCTCACTATTTCTAATGGTACTTTACATGGCATTGCCCGATTCCATACTTTCAGAGGCTGACAGTTTTGAGACATGTATAATTGACGTGGAGGACACAGCGGAGCAGATCACACACGCACACGCGCACTTGCATTTCCTAATTGTGGGTTACGCGCAGGTGCACATACATATCCGTATTCTGTTTACATATGTTTACTGGGTCTGTGTGGTTACGTGGTCTGTGTTAGTTGTGACTGTTCTGGTAGCATATCTCTGATCCGGTTGACGGACGTGTGCAGAACGCACTTTCACCTTTACACATGTAACAGTCTTTGCGGCATGGACGCATTACGTACACGTTCACATTTATATGTTCTATAGTCGTAATTCAAACGGGACTGCATTCACGTTTGCCGGTTACTGTGACCACTACACGTTAGCTGTTCTGTCTCATTTATATGCATACCCATAGTACTTAGCTAAATTTACATATCTCCACCCACCCCACCCCCGCACTCACGTACGTCACAGGCATCCATTCTCCTGCTGGGAAAGGTGCGGTACTACATGTTAAACATTCCTTATTCCCTCCCACTCATGGCCCAGGATGCATATGTCGTGACCGCAGGGATATTCAGATCACAGGGGCTTATATCCCCTACGCATACAGGCCTTCGATTGTCAGGGTGTTCCTGTGGTGCTTTGGGTTTGGTCTTGTCCGCCTAGTGTACGGAACTGCCCTGACCGTGTACGAATGTCAGATGAGTCACATGGGCACGGTTTGTCCATGTCTATGATACCATATCCCCCCCCATTATTCCTAACCGTGTGCGCTGATTGGCCGGCGTGCCCGTTGTAGATCTTGTTATAGTAATTGCACACGGTCTGGTCGACCGGACCTATTTCCATTACTAAACCTCGGTATTTATAACCTGTCTTGCTATATTACATGGGTTTTACATTGCGTGACGGCTTTCACTGAGCCACGGACATGTCCGTTGCTTAGTTTGGGGCAGTCCCGCTCTGCTACACACATTTAACATGGCGGAACAGGTTGAACAGCTCAGCAACGGGGACATCGGGCTCTCCGTCGCTGTTTAGTATTGAATCGCTATGTTGACTTTGTTTCACATAGCGAGACAGTGTCGACATTGGTAACGGACATCTCACGCAGTATGTCCGCACCGCCGCGGGTGCCGTATGTCTGCGTTTGGGCGGCGGACAGGCATTATGCTGTGCCATTATGTCTGGGAATATATGTTTTCTTTCCATAGATGATATGGCATACTAGCAATGACCCGCGTCTGGGTGTGGGTACTGCTGTATTTACCCACGGCAAGAGCGGCCTTAGGTCAAGTGGTGCCCCTAGGCAAAAGGACTCCATGGTGCCCCCACCACATCACCCACTACCCCCATCCTGGTCTACCTACACCAAATAAATACTGGAAAAGTGCCTCTAGTAGAGCGGTGCCCTAGGCGGCTGCCTAGTTGGCCTATGCCTAAGGCCGGCTATGTGTGTGGTCCCTCGGGCATCGGCCTCGGGAACGCACCACGTCTGCCATGGGTATATCTAGCATTACCCGCATCCAGGCGTGGTTTATTGCTATGATGTTAAATGTGTACGGACACGTGTGTTTGGACAACCTACAATAGCTTCTGCAATTAGCATACAATGCTGTGGGTGGTGCCGGTTACCATACATATGCCTTTCTCAAAAGCCGACTTCACACTTCTAAACACTAGTGTGGTCTCCTTTAAGGCCCCTGAGCCAGTGGTAAACATTACACAAACCGCTGAATCACTTACATATGCCTTCTACAGGACTGCATGGATCAGGCAATCCCATACAAAACTGAGACTCTTTGTACCAAAGTCAAGCGTCCGGTCTGGTGGACCCCAGCCATAAACAAGTTCTACAACGAAAGGAGGAAGCTACTACAAGATAGAGCAGAATCCTTGTAAGGTAAGACACCCTTGCTCATTATATGTGAAGAACTACAAGCTCTCATGAAATCATCCAGGGCAAATTTGACATAAATCACCAAGGACTCGAAAGACAATCATAAGGCCTTCTTTAGCTATGTTAGACACCTGGGAGGACACTCCCAGATATGCTCAGACTGGGTTCAGAATGATGTGAAGATTACTGAACCTACACACATTGCCAACATACTGGCTGACAGGTTTGGTGCAAACTCCCCCCCCTCCCCCCACATGGAGATATATCTATATCAGAGGATTGTAGCCCCCAGAACATCTGTAACGCACAGGTGGGAAATTCTCTCTCCAAGGCAGTAAACACAGCATCCATGGGACCAGATGGTGTGTCAGCTGTGTATTCCACAAACTCAATGAGGAATTAAACCCACAGTTAGGACAGCTGTTTAATCTTAGCCTCACCTCAGGATACGTACCCAAGTAGTGGCACAAGGCGACTGTAGTCCGACTTCACAAGGGCGGTGCCTCCACTGACCCTGGTAATTACCGTCCCATTAGCTTGACAAGCCTTATCTGCAAAGCCATGGAGAAGGATCATAATGGAACTCATAGATAAAGACATAGGGGACTTGCATACTTTGGATCCAACCCAGTTTGGCTTGGTCAAAGGCAGATCATGCCTTTTAAACTTGGTTGACTTTTTAGGAACAGTCACCAAGGCCATTGATGAGAGTAAAGCAGTCCATACAGCCTACCTCGACCTGGCAAAGGCCTTCGACACAATACCCCCCTCAGGTATCATTGATAGACTCATCAGCTTGAATGTAAACCCATACATCGCAAGATGGGTTGCAAACTGGCTAAGTGACAGAACCCACATGATCAGGGTTGCTGGCGCCATGTCAGACTCACAGCCGGTCACAGGTGGTGTCCCACAGGGCTCAGTCCTGGGTCCACTCTTTTTCAGCATCTACATTTCCAAAGTACAAGCAAACACAGGGGGGTTATGGCTGACAATGTTTGCAGATGACTGCGAACTGGGTGCCATAGTCGGAAACACATCTGACACAGATATCCTTCAGAAGGGCCTCACAGATATGGATAACTGGTGCCAGAGACATGGCCTACAGCTAAATGCCAGGAAATGCATAGTCATACCCTTCGGAAAGAACAAGGTTACCCCTAGCTACCATATAGGTGTCAATCCACTGAGCACAGAGGAAGTTACCAGGGATCTGGGGACCCAGGTTGTCAGTAACCGTTCGTTCGACACACACATTGTTAATGTAGTTAGGTAGACCTTCTACATTGCCCACCTGATCATGAAGGGATTCACATCTAGATCAGGGGAGGTCATCGTCCCCCTGTACTCATTACTCATTAGACCTATGATTGAGTACAATGCCCCATTCGGAATGTATCTGACCCGACACCTGCAGCAGCTGGAAAGGCCCCAACAGTTCATCGCCAAACGGATGCAGGGTCTCAGGAATATGTGTTATGCTGCCCGACTGAAAGGACTCCAGCTCTATTCAGTCGCATACCACTTGCTCAGAGGTGACCTGTGCCTGACATACAAGGCCATGTCGAACCCAGATTTGATGACTATGCTTCACCTAAAGAATCTAGATCCCTCAGAACCACAAGGGCAGGTGACTTAAACCTTGACACGGTCATTAATAGAACGTGCTGGAGGGACAGATTCATCACCCAGACACTCACTATGCTGTAGAACAACATCCCAGTACATGTGAGGCAGAGCACCTCGCTGGCCTTGTTCAAGAGGAATCTTGACCAATGGATGGGAGATTGCAGATATACCCCAGGGATTACTTCAGTGTCACTGCTTGACAGAGGTACAGCAATATAATAGGCATAGTTTTCTTCAAACTGAAGGGGTGGCGAAGGCAACATAACTATGGGCTAGGCTTATAGATGCCCTTGGGCGGATAGCCTACTATGAACCTATGAACCTATGAACCTATGTTCATAGTTTTTCCCATTCACACTTGTCTATCTCCTGTCCTCATTCGTACGTGGATATTTCTGTGGCACATGATTGAACTATGTATTACCTGCAGGTATGCTGTGTACAGTGCACATATGTCACAGTTGATTACAGTGTATCTGTGTACCTACCTCTGTGATACTGAGGACTACCACACATCCTTCACAGCATTACATGCATATGTCCATACTATTATTCGTTGGCCTGTGGGGGGTTGTCAGGGCAACGGTTACATGTGTCCCTGTTTGTGCACGCATCATGGTGGTCTTTGACCGGCCTCCGTTGCTATCGTGGGATGGACGGTGGTGTTGGTGTGTGTTTGGGTTGTGTTTCCACTGCCGATACGTCAGTGGGGGGTGAGGTTGGCACATGTTCCTCTTTGCAGGGGGCCCCATCCTAGACATTTGTGTCATGCGGCGACACTTGGCACATGCCATATGTCCTGTGATATTCCCACAGTCATGTATGCCTTCCTGCATTACTACTGCATGTTACTGGCAGTTTGTATCTGGTACGCATGGCTATTATGTTGGATAGCTTAGCCTATTCCCATGATATGACATACCCATTCATCCAGGCATATACGTGTTATTCAATCCTTTGCATTGGCCGTGGGTGTTTGGCCATCCAGCACCACTATTATCTACGTGTGATGTCCCACCTTCACCTTCTGTGCATGTGGCACCCTGTTGGGGTGTCCTGCTTGGTGGGCGGATGTTCCGCCCTATGTGTTGTGTTTGATATGTCTGCATAGCTAATCATCGGTACAGTGGCTGCACATACTGCTTTGTCCAGATGTGTACAGTTATGGACACCGTGGCGTATGAATGCCTATGGGGTTTCGACAGGTCCATACCACATGCGGGATGTACACATTCTGCCGACACATTCACATGCAGCCATTTGGATATCAGTACCTGAGGTGGGATGTTGACATGTGGGGTACATATTTGCACGTGTGGCACTGGCTAGGACAATACTTCATACTACATTTGAGATATACCCACTGTGTGTAGGTGTGCAGCTGCGCAAGGCTGCTAGCTGGGTTGGGTGGACGGTCGTACATGGGTGCGGGTTACGTGCTATGACAGGGCTGTTGTGTATTACATTTGCATGCATGGGTTCTGCTTCTGGATATTACGCTTCGGCATACATCGTCCTACGTGTATGCGACGGGCACATTGCTGGGTGTAGTACATGTTGCTATGCACATGTTTGTCTGTGTTTAGGGTATCTGGTTTCCTTCTGGTTGTTATATAGACACGGCTGCTCAGCTGTGTACTCTCACTACTGCTGGTGACCATGCCCATGGGGATACTTGTGTGTAGGTGCGGTGCGCTGACATGCTGCGGTACACCTTCACTGGGTATGCCCACTGACAGTGCATTGCGTGATGGACACGGTATTACGCGTATCCTTTGTTCCTTGGACGGGTACAATTTGGACTTCATGGGTTAATGTTTGGTTCTCCGTTTTGTGTAAACGGGTACTATGTTGCATACTCTGCGTACATTTCATTATCCACGGACACTGGCTGGTGCGGTTACTATTGCAGGCGGCCTGTGAAAGTCAGCACTTTAGGTTGCTCCTCACCTGCCGGCTTGGCCACGCCTACGGGCGCATCCTACTTGGGCTCGCGCACGTGCCCTCTGCACATGGTTGTGGTTGAGGCGCGCACTCATTACTATGCATGTGGCGCTGCTATGCCGATTATACACTGCACTGCCGGCGCACGCCTTACACCGGCCTTGCGCCGAGCTTCATGAATCCGGGGTAATGATTTATTTCCCTGGGAAAGAAATTGCTTAGCCTTCCTCGTCTGTTTGCCTCTTTCCCCACAGTACTGCAATCTCGGAGTTGGTATAGTTAGTTGGGGGGGGGGACACAGCCAGCCACATTGTAATGTTTGAAAGTGTGTGTGTTTGTGTGTTAGTGCTACCAATTTCTTCCCGGGGAAAGAAATAGATGTTCTGAGCATTTGCTGTTTATGTGTCAGCAAAGAGGCATTTGATTAAACACATCTTTGCTATTCTGATATGGACCCTAGATATATATATATATATATATATATATATATATATATATATATATATATATATATATATATATATATATATATATATATGGGTCTACTTCATTTCACCTAACTTCCAATTCACTGACTTTCATTTCACTGACCCCATTTCACTGAAATTTCATTTGACTGACACTTCATTTCACTGACAGTTTATTTGACTGACAAGTATTATCAGCAAGAAAATGGAATATGCCCCCTTCCCCACTGTAGTGCGACCCTGGAGTTAGAATATATAGTTGGGGGGTGTGGGGGGTACAGCCCCCCACATTGGGGGGTGTGGGGGGCACAGCCCCCCACTTCATTTCATATGATATTGTTAAGTTTTGATATAATATTGCTTAGTAAAAGAAAAGTAAGTGGGGGGCTTCACCCCCATACCCCCGTTGTGGGGGGCTGTGCCCCCCACACTCCCCAACTATATATTCTAACTCCAGGGTCGCACTACAGTGGGGAAGGAGGCATATTCCATTTTCTTGCTAATAATACTTGTCAGTCTAATGAACTGTCAGTGAAATGAAATTTCAGTCATTTGGTCTCAGCCAAATGGGAGTCAGTGAATTGGAAGTTAGATGAAATGAAGTAGACCCATATATATATATATATATATATATATATATATATATATATATATATATATATATATATATATATATATATATACAGGTACACACAAACACACCCACACATCTCTATATCTCTAGATATATACATACACACACACACACAGACACATACACATATGTATCTATATATGTATATATACACATTAGATAAAATATATACACACACAAATATATACAGAGACCTATATACACACAAACATACATATACGAACATAGATACACCTGCACACACATATATTTGCACTTACATACACATATACAAATATAGATACACCCAGACACACACACATATATCTATATATGTTTGCATACACGCACACACACACACACACACACACACACACACACACACACACACACACACACACACACACACACACACACACACACACAGATGCCAATATCTACAAATATACACACACACACATCAGTAGGGAAAAGTTTTTTAATGCACTCTCAGACCAAAACACTGTCACAGGGGGCCTTCTAAATAGTAAGAATCAAGATCTATCACGTCCTCTGAAATTGCTGTTTTACTATAGCCTCTAAACAGGCTTCTTGCGTCATGAGTAGAGAACAGCAACAGTCATCCTTCTGCACAAAGGTAGGCCATCTACAAATACTGGTAACTACAGACCCATATGCCTCACTAGTTGTACATGTAAAACCATGCGAAGAATTGTCATGGAAATGATCGATAATGACATAGTAAACCTCCAGACACTGGACCCAACCACGTCTGGTTTCATCATGGTAAGGTCATGCCTACTCAACCTGGTAGACTTCTTTGAGAAGGTTATCAAAGCAATGGATGAGAGCAACATGGTACACACTGTGCACCTTGACCTGCACAAGGCATTTAGCATAAATCCACACTCAGGCATTATTGACAAACCTAAGAAGTTAAGTACAAACCCTTATGTCACCCTGTGGATAGCAGGCTGGCTCACAGACAAGACCCAGGAAGTTAGAACTGGGGATTCCACCTCTACAAAAAGGCTAGTCACAAATGGAGTCCCTCATGGATTGGACCTGAGATGACTCCTTTTGAGTGCTGACTTCTCTGAAGTCAAGGCCAACATCCATGTCCTCAGGCTGACTAAATTTGCAGATGATTGCAAATTAGGAACTATCACTGCAATTGCCCACTGACACAAATATTCTCCAGAAAGGCCTGGCACATACAAACAACTGGTGCTAGTGCCATGGAATAAAACTAAATGCCAAGAAATGCATAATAGTTTCCTTTGGGTAGTCATTTACCCCAAGGAACTGTCATATTGGCAATACACCCTTGACCCAGTACTCAGGGACTTCTTAGGGGAGACTTATGCCTAACCTATAGAGCAACCCAGGACCCAAAACCTAATGAACTTACTGCATATCCATCCATAACACACTACAGCTTGCAGTACTTATCACATGTGCCACTGAGTTTATATGATGTTAGTCTGTCAGCCAGCTCTCTTAAGGTGGATGACATCAGCAGGCCTTGTAGAGCAGGGCAAT
>NC_056728.1:525313499-525335370 GCF_019279795.1 Protopterus annectens | reverse complement strand
CCCTAGAAAAACTTAGTTTTCCCTGCCTTCTATTATTTTTTTCCTCTTCCCATTTCTTATAGTTGGACTGTCTGTCCATAGATATTTGTTCGGCCCCTGACTTGTTCAAAACTCAAGCCCACTGGACTGGTAGTATTATTACTATCAATGTTGGTGTCTGTGTTCACTCTCACCATAGACTGATTCATAATTTTTCTCCTAACTACTGCTTCTGGCTGTGGAGACTCCCGTATGGCAGCTGCCATTGAATTGTTCACATCAATTTGAGCTGTTAAAATCGAAGCATTATCATCACTGGCATTCTGATTCAAAGCAATTACATTATCACAAGGTTCATTGCTGACTCTATCAGGTATCATACTAGAAACATTTCCATTCTCATTCATATTCATAGAAATACCATCATTACTTATTACATTAATGTCCGTATTCACTGTGAAGACAGTTTCTCTGTTAGTATTTACTGTGCCCCTAGGCCAAGTGAATATATGGCCTAATTTAAAATCGTTGCTGTCCCTCTGTAATTTTGCCCTCTTCTGATTGAGAAGGCGTCTCTCAAATTGTAAAACATTATCCAATAATACATTGCATGCTTGATCTACAGCCGAGACAGGATATTTAGCATAAATATCTGAGCGTTGTTTCTGTATCTCCTGTCTCAGCGTTTCCTCAATGGGACTAAAAAACCTGTTTAGCAACCTCATATAATTGAGGCTTACCTCAATGTTCAATTTCTGCCACTCGTACAAAAGTTTCGGGTATGCGGTGCCTGTGGTGGGCATCTTAAGCACTCGCAGCCCCCTCGGGATAAGTCCACGTTCTATGCATAATATAAAATATGTTTTAATAAGATGTTTTTAAAGATGTTAATATATGTGTGAGTATTTAACATTGCATTTGTGCTTTATATGCTGGGGTTAATTGTTCATTGTTTGATGAGAAATTGACCAATGACAATGTAAGGAGGGATATTTAAAGCCTGAATGCTTTTATGTTATGTGTAAGTCTGAAGGAGCCTATGGGTGAAAGTGCTTACTTGTATATAAAGGAACCTTTTTATACCATTTGGGCACTGTCCTGGACAATTTCTATGTTGACTGTTTCATCTACCTATGTGTTTTTTGGATTGTGTGCCATAAGGTGCCAGCGGTTATTTTATGTTGATTAGGTGTAATCCATGGTCAATTGACATTAATCATATTAATTCATTAAAGGATCTTCTTTATAAGTGGGAACGGCATAGTTTAACCGTCCTATGACCTTCCTAGTTGAAGTTGTTAGTGAGCCATTAGTATGTGTTCCACAGGTCGCCCATTTGTTTCGCATTATGGAAGCGAGTGATCCCCATTTGGTGATGGCAGATTGAGAGCTGTGTCGCCGGTATTAGCACGACGGTCTGACTTTGTATGGGGAATGTCTAATGTAGTCCCTATCTGTATTTCCTGTGCTATGCCTTACTGCAGCTGTGTAATTCCACCAGGTTTCCAGTTATGGGTGCCATCTTGGTGTGCGGCTTGTCCATCCATAGGAATCGCCTACTGGACACTGATATAGGGATGTACACATTTCAAACCTGCTTTCAGCATTATCCCGTGGATGCTTTGCATCATTAGTGGGGAGTAAGGCATGTGCTATACCCACATCCCTCCCACGGGGCGGGCCAACGGATTATCTGCCAAACAACACCGATCCCCATTTCTGCATACCCAGGATCCCATGGCTGCAACCCTCGACGGTACACATTACACATCCTTCATGTGTGCGGGACTGGGATGTGGACGCACTTCTATGGACTCGACAATCTGGGGATTTCTGTTCATATGTCCTGCATTTCATGGACACTTGTCATCAACCTTAAACACGCTGGTGGTGCATATGTTTAGCTGTGCCGTAGTCACGGCTGTCATTTCTTCTGGGTCGATCGCAGCTGGTTGATATTGCAAACGGAGCAATTTTTGGAGTCCTACAGTGGACACCAGTGTGCATATGTAAAGTGTAGAACTTGTTGGACTGTCACCATCTGGCCAGTGGTTTTGACTGATGCTGTATGTTCCCCATTCGCGGATGTCTGTTTGACTACCCATATTATATATTACTTGGCATATCTATATCCATGTGCCAGTAAGCGGAAATACAGCAGACCTTGAGTCCTGGTCATCTTCATAAAAGACATTAATGAACATAAACCAGACCAAAACAGACGATGACAATAACGATACACTCCACAGTCCAAAGATACTGAGCGCTTTCACCCACTAACATGGAGTATCGTCAGAGTACGAAATACATTAGATAGTCATCCCTTATATACTTCCTTCAGAGTCAGTTTAAAGACAATTAATCAATAAACTTGCTCATAGTTAAGTGGACAGTGCTCCAAGTCTTAAAGATAAAGTGACATAAAAATCAGTGTTGCATACATTACTTAATGGAAACATTAATACAACAACAATGTGTTAATATTAATACAATATTGGTAAATACAATCAGTATATTGAAACATAATTGATAATTGTTGTGAGTAAACCTTAGAATGTAGTGTGTTGATAATGATATTATGTATATTAATGTGTATAATTGTTGTATTAAGATTCCAAATCATTGAATAAATAAGTACAATTAAATGCATATTTTGTATAAATATGAATGTAAATAAGAGTCACAATGTTAAATATAAATATGACTGTATATAACTATATAAATATGATATGGAATAAACTTGTAGTTGTTTACATCTTGTTTTAGTGACGTATCTATGTCCATGTGTCATATATACGGGCCGTGGGACTGCTGTGTGTAGATATATACATGTGAACCCCTCGTTTCATACCTTGCTTTGTTACTGTCTGTGGATTACCTGTGTACACACATCTATTACCATACCATACCTTTCCACTGTACAGGTTCTGGCATGGTGTACGGCAGGTTGGCCCTTAATCTTGCTGTGTGTTACATTGACCTGTGTCTATCTGGCAATTCGCTGGCGTGTCATGTGAGACATTCTTGCTTCTATAGGGACCTGATCCCGTAATTGTGACGTGCTTCCACTGGCCATATATTTCTCTGTCGTCTGGGATCTGTATGTAACTAGTCCTTTCAGGACACTTTCTATTGTTGTTCATTTTTGGTTACATATATGAGTACTTTGGTATGTTGTGCTATTATTGTGTGGAGCATTTCTCCACGGGCCTCTGCTGACACTGGACATATATCCAGCTAGCCTAGCCCGGTCAACAAGTGTGAGCCAACTAAACACAATTCGTACGGTGGCACCTTCTGACAAGTGGGTCGGGTTACAGATGCATAACCATCATCAATACATACTACTAACACACACGTTATTCTATCCACATTCTATGTTTGTCTTATCACATAGCATGTGTTTCTCACTATTTCTACCAGTACTTTACATGGCATTGTCCGATTCCATACTTTCAGAGGCTGACAGTTTTGAGACATGTATAACTGACGTGGAGGACACAGCATTAACTTTCCCTGCTGTGAGTGGATCACACACGCACACGCGCACTTGCATTTCCTAATTGTGGGTTACGCGCAGGTGCACATGCATATCCGTATTCTGGTTACATATGTTTACTGGGTCTGTGTGGTTACGTGGTCTGTATTAGTTGTGACTGTTCCAGTAACATATCTCTGATCCCCCATCACAGCACAACTACTGCTCTCCTTTCCTTTATTGACACAGTTAACCACAATCGAAACAATAAATTAATAACCTCGGCGCTCTTTCTTGATCTATCTAAAGCCTTCGACATGGTCAATCACCAACAGTTGATCCACACACTGGAGGCATACTACCTTAGCAAGACTACCATAGACTGGTTTAATGACTACCTTTCTCATAGAAATCAGGCTGTTCTATGGGAAAATAGCTTATCCGACCTACTCCCCACAAATATCGGTGTTCCCCAAGGATCTATCCTTGGTCCTCTTCTTTTCTCCTTATTTATTAACAATCTGCACTCTATCATTCCCAAAGCCACCTGCATACAATATGCAGACGACTCCACCCTGATCTGCTCCAACAGCTCCTCGACAAACTCAAGTTGCCACCCAAAACTGTTTTCCCTAGTTGAAAAATGGTTCTTGGAACTAAAACTCTTACTTAACCCATCCAAAACCAAATTACTTCTGTTTTCCACTACTTCCACCCTCAGGAAATCAATCTCCTAGCTCCAACCACCCCATCTTTCACGTGATATCCAATAATGGGACCATAATTGACCCTGTCTCCCACACCAAACTACTTGGTGTGACCATAGACCTGCTTAAATTTGATACTCATATCAACCTGACCATTAAGTCGGTAAACAAGAAACTCGGGTCCATGTATAGAATTAAGAACTTCCTAACCCCACACACTAAATTAACTATTGCCCGGACTCACCTCCTTTCCACTCTCCTCTATGCCTCCCGATATTCTCCTTCCTTAATAAAGAACTCAACAAACTATCTACTACCTATAACCACATAGCTAGATTTATAACAGGAATGCCCTATCGTACACACCACTGTAACAATCTCAGAACATTAGATTGGTTAGAACTACCTAACATTCTTAAACTCAATCAACTCACTGAGGCATTCAAAACAATCCACCATCCTGACAAAACCCCCGCAATGACCAAAATATTCATTCCCTACTCTAACCTTACATCCCTTAGATCTTCCAAAAGCCTACAAATTCAAACTATTAAATCTAACAATTCAGGAGGTGAAGCACTCTTTGCTAACTCCATTGGGAAATCCTGGAATGCCCTCCCAAACAACCTAAGACACGAGACCTCACTCCACCAATTCAAAAAACAACTCAAAGATCTACTAAAATCTGAATGGTTATGCCCATGTTCTAATCCTGATTAATAGCAAACAGCCCACTACTATCTTATATCCATCCAATCCATAATGCAAGGGTCTTTATTTGTAGTTAGGATACTCCAACTACCTAAGAATGTTTTACCTATTTAAATTATCTGTATAACCCTTTTAATTGCTCATTTAACATTGAAAGTAATACTTTGTATTCTGATCTACTGTTGTTTTTTGTCATAACTACCCTCTATGGAGCTTTTCTCCCCGGGCCTCTACTGAAAATGGACATGTATCCAGTTGGACTAGCCCGGTCAACAAATGTAAAATAAAAATAAATAAATAAAAATAAATCTGGTTGACGGACGTGTGCGGAACACACCTTCACCTTTACACATGTAACTGTCTTTGCGGCATGGACGCGTTCATTGCGTTCACATTTATATGTTCTATAGTCATAATTCAAACGGGACTGCATTCACATTTGCCGGTTGCTGTGACCACTACACGTTAGCTGTTCTGTCTCATTTATATGCATACCCATGGTACTTAGCTAAATTTACATATCCCCCCCACCCCACCCCACCCGCACTCACGTACGTCACAGGCATCCATTCTCCTGCTGCGAAATATGCGGTACTACATGTTACACATTCCTTATTCCCTACCACTCATGGCCCAGGATGCATATGTCATGACTGCAGGGATATTCAGATCACAGGGGCTTATAGCCCCTACGCATACAGGCCTTTGGTTGTCAGGGTGTTCCTGTGGTGCTTTGGGTTTGGTCTTGTCCGCCTAGTGTATGGAACTGCCCTGACCGTGTACGAATGTCAGACGAGTCACATGGGCACGGTTTGTCCGTGTCTATGATACCATATCCCCCCCATTATTCCTAACCGTGTGCGCTGATTGGCCGTCGTGCCCGTTGTAGATCGTGTTATAGTAATTGCACATGGTCTGGTCGACCGGACCTATTTCCATTACTATACCTCAGTATTTATAACCTGTGTCGCTATGTTACATGGGTTTAACATTGTGTGACAGCTTTCACTGAGCCACGGACATGTCCGTTGCTTACTTTGGGGCAGTCCCGCTCTGCTACACATATTTAACATGGCGGAACAGGTTGAACAGCACAGCAACGGGGACATCGGGCTCTCTGTCGCTGTTTTGTATTGAATCGCTATGTTGACTTTGTTTCACATAGCGAGACAGTGTCGACATTGGCAACGGACATCTCGCGCAGTACGTCCGCACCGCCGCGGGTGCCGTATGTCTGCGGATGGGTGGCGGACAGGCATTATGCTGTGCCATTATGTCTGGGAATATATGGTTTCTTTCCCTAGATGATATGGCATACTAGCAATGACCAGCGTCTGGGTGTGGGTACTGCTGTATTTACCCACGGTTGCCTTTGTGTGGTCCCTCGGGCATCGGCCCGCGGGACCGCTCCGTCTACCGTGGGTATATCTAGCATTACCCACATCCGGCGTGGGTTATTGCTATGATATTCGTGTGTCACGGACACGTGTGTTTGGACAACCTACAATAGCTTCTGCTATTGGCATACGATGCTGTGGGTGGTGCGGTAACCATACATATGCCTTTCTCAAAAGCCGACTTCACACTTCTAAACACTAGTGTGGTCTCCTTTAAGGCCCCTGAGCTGGTGGTAAACATTACTCAAACCGCTGAATCAATTACATATGCCTTCTACCAGCACCTACAGGACTGCATGGATCAGGCAATCCCAAACAAAACTGAGACTCTTTGTACCAAAGGCAAGCGTCCAGTCTGGTGGACCCCAGCCATAAACAAGCTCTACAACAAAAGGAGGTAGCTACTACAAGATAGAGCAGAATCCTTGAAAGGTAAGACACCCTTGCTCATTATACGTGAAGAACTAAGAGCTCTCATAAAATCATCCAAGGCAAATTCGAGAGATAAATCACCAAGGACTCAAAAGACAATCATAAGGCCTTCTTTAGCTATGTTAGACACCTAGGAGGAAACTCCCAGATATGCTCAGAATTAGTTCAAAATGATGTGAAGATTACTGAACCTACACACATTGCCAACATACTGGCTGACAGGTTCAGTGCACACTTCTCCCCCCCTCCCCCCCAATAGGAGAGGTATCTATACCAGAGGATTGTAGCCCCCAGAACATCTGTAACGCCCAGGTGAGAACTGCTCTCTCCAAGGCAGTAAACACAGCATCCATGGGACCAGATGGTGTCCCCGGCTGTGTACTCTACGAACTCAATGAGGAATTAAACCCGCAGTTAGGACAGCTGTTTAATCTTAGCCTCACCTCAGGATACGTACCCAAGTAGTGGCGCAAGGCGACTGTGGTCCCACTTCACAGGGATGGTGCCTCCACTGACCCTGGAAATTACCGTCCCATTATCTTGACAAGCCTTATCTGCAAAGCCATGGAGAGGATCATAATGGAACTCATAGATAAAGACATAGGGAACTTGCAGACTTTGGATCCAACCCAGTTTGGCTTGGTCAAAGGCAGATCATGCCTTTTAAACTTGGTTGACTTTTTCGGAACAGTCACCAAGGCCATTGATGAGGGTAAGGCAGTCCATACAGCCTACCTCGACCTGGCAAAGGCCTTCAACACAATACCCCCCTCAGGTATCATTGAAAAACTCATCAGCTTGAATGTAAACCCATACATCACAAGATGGGTTGCAAACTGGCTAAGTGACAGAACCCACACGGTCAGAGTTGCTGGCCATGTCAGACTCAAAGCGGTCACAAGTGGTGTCCCACAGGGCTCAGTCCTGGGTCCACTCTTGTTCGGCATCTACTTTCAGAAGTACAAGCAAACACAGGAGGGTTATGGCTGACAAAGTTTGCAGATGACTGCGAACTGGGTGCCATAGTCGAACACACATCTGACACAGATATCCTTCATAAGGGCCTCACAGAAATGGATAACTGGTGCCAGAGACATGGCCTAAAGCTAAACGCCGAGAAATGCATAGTCATACCCTTCGGGAAAAACAAGGTTACCCCTAGCTACCATATAGGTGGCAATCCACTGAGCACAGAAGAAGTTACCAGGGATCTGGGGACCCAGGTTGACAGTAACCATTCGTTTGACACTCACGTTGCTAAAGTAGTTAGTTAGGCCTTCTACATTGCCCACCTGATCATGAAGGGATTCACATCCAGATCAATGGAGGTCATTGTCCCCCTGTACTCATCACTCATTAGACCTATGATTGAGTACAATGCCCCATTCGGAATGTATCTGACCCGACACCTGCAGCAGCTGGAAAGGCCCCAAAAGTTCATCACCAAAAGGATACAGGGTCTCAAGAATATGTCTTATGCTGCCCGACTGAAAGAACTCCAGCTCTATTCAGTCGCATACCGCTTGCTCAGAGGTGACCTGTGCCTGACATACAAGGCCATGTCAAACCCAGATTTGATGAATATGCTTCACCTAAAGAATATAGATCCCTCAGAACCACAAGGGCGGGAGACTTAAACCTTGACACGGTCATTAATGGAACATGCTGGAGGGACAGATTCATCACCCAGAGACTCACTATGCTGTGGAACAACATCCCGGTACATGTGGGGCAAAGCACCTTACTGGCCTTGTTCAAGAGGACTCTTGACCAATGGATGGGAGATCGCAGATATACCCCAGGGATTACTTCAGTGTCACTGCTTGACAGAGGTACAGCAATATAATAGGCATAGTTTTCTTCAAACTGAAGGGGTGGCGAATGCCACATAACTATGGGCTAGGCTTATAAATGCCCTTGGGCAGATAGCCTACTATGAACCTATGAACCTATGAACCTATGTTCATAGTTTGTCCCATTCACACTTGTCTATCCCCTGTCCTCATGCGTACATGGATATTTCTGTGGCACATGATTGAACTATGTATTACCTGCAGGTATGCTGTGTACAGTGCACATATGTCACGGTTGATTATAGTGTATCTGTGTACCTACCTCTGTGATACTGAGGACTACCACACATCCTTCGCAGCATTACATGCGTATGTCCATACTATTATTCATTGGCCTGTGGGGGGTTGTCAGAGCGACGGTTACACATGTCCCTGTTTGTGCATGCATCATGGTGGTCTTTGACCAGCCTCCGTTGCTATCGTGGGATGGACAGTGGTGTTGGTGTGTGTTTGGGTTGTGTTTCCACTGCCGATATGTCAGTGGGGGGTGGGGCTGGCACGTGTTCCTCTTTGCAGGGGACCCCATCCTGGACATTTGTGTCATGCGTTGACACTTGGCACGTGCCATATGTCCTGTGATATTCCTACAGTCATGTATGCCTTCCTGCATTACTACTGCGTGTTACTGGCAGTTTGTATCTGGTACACATGGCTATTATGGTGGATAGCTTAGGCTATTCCCATGATATGACATACCCATTCATCCGAGCATATACGTGTTATTCAATCCTTTGCATTGGCCGTGGGTGTTTGGCCATCCGGCACCACTATTATCTACGTGTGATGTCCCACCTTCACCTTCTGTGCATGTGGCACCCTGTTGGGGTGTCCTGCTTGGTGTGCGGATGTTCCACCCTATGTGTTGTGTTTGACATGTCTGCATAGCTGATCATCGGTACAGTGGCTGCACATACTGCTTTGTCCAGATGTGTACAGTTATGGACACCGTGGCGTGTGAACACCTATGGGGATTCGACAGGTCCGTACCACATGCGGGATGTACGCATTCTGCCGACACATTCACATGCAGCCATTTGGATATCAGTACATGAGGTGGGATGTTGACATGTGGGGTACATATTTGCACGCGTGGCACTGCCTAGGACTATACTTCATACTACATTTGAGGTATACCCACTGTGTGTAGGTGTGCAGCTGCGCATGGCTGCTAGCTGGATTGGGTGGACGGTCATACATGGGTGCGGGTTACGTGCTATGATGGGGCTGTTGTGTATTACATTTGCATGCATGGGTTCTGCTTCTGGATATTCCACTTGACATCGCCATCCTATGTGTATCACGGCAGATGCGTTGCTGGGTGTAGTACATGTTGCTATGCACATGTTTGTCCGTGTTTAGGGTATCTGGTTTCCTTCTGGTTGTTATATAGACACGGCTGCCCGGCTGTGTACTCTCACTACCACTGTGGAACTGCTGGTGGCCATGCCCATGGGGCTACTTGTGTGTAGGTGCAGCACGCTGACATGCTGCTGTACACCTTCACTGGGTATGCCCACTGACAGTGCATTGCGTGACAGACACGGTATTACGCGTATCCTTTGTTCCTTGGACGGGTACAATTTGAACTTCGTGGGTTAATGTTTGGTTCTCCGTTTTGTGTAGACGGGTACTATGTTGCATACTCTGCGTATGTTTCATTATCCACGGACACTGGCTGGTGCGGTTACTATTGCAGGCGGCCTGTGACAGTCAGCACTTTAGGTTGCTCCTCGCATGCCGGCTTGGCCATGCCTACGGGTGCATCCTACTTGGGGTCGCGCACGTGCCCTCTGCACGTGGTTGTGGTTGCGGCGCAGACTCATTACTATGCATGTGGCGCTGCTACGCCGGTTATACACTGCACTGCCGGCGCACGCCTTACACCGGCCTTGCGCCGAGCTTCATGAATCCGGGGGTTGATTTTTATGCTTTTCAAAAATCAACAAAAAAATTATCTACTACATATTTAACCATCACAGAAAAGTGTTGAACACCCTCATGCCTAAACAGAGGCATAAATTGTGCTTTATATGGCACGTTATATGTGTCTAGCTTACAACAGGCATTAAACTCACATAATTCATCTAGTTCTGAATAACAGGAATGAAAACTCATATCTGTATCTGTCGAACTGTCTAATTTACAATGACCATCATTATCACTATCCAAATCCTTATTAAAAAAGTTTTTTAAATATAACTTTCTTACCAAGCAAAATATTCCTTCTGTATCACATACCGTCGTGGTATGACAATGAGGACAAATTTCAGACGCAAGTTTAATACAGCAATTTCATAATCATTTAAAAAATATCACAAAAATTTAACAACATATTCATTGTTTACATTGCCCCCAAAGTCAAGTTCTTTTGAATTTTTGGTACATGGAATGCTGTTGCTGCTGTTGTGGATATGCATTAGTTCTTTGTTGTTGCATATAACCATCTGAGGAGTAGTTTGCTTGATGATCTAAGAGACCTTTTGGCTGAGTGATGTTGTACTAGGTTTTTGAGGGCAGGATGATTATTGGGGAGATAATAGATAGAATGACAGAGGCAAGCTCATTGTAGGTTAGGAGGTTGGGCAGTTCAAGCCAGTGGAGCTGTCTCAAAGCAGTACAGTGATGAGTTCTATATGAGCAATTTGCAGCAACGCGGGCAATTCTGTTATATTAGGCTTCCATTTTGCTTAGTTCAGTTTTGTTGCGATTAGTCAGAATGGAGATACATACAGTAGGGTGGATAGAAGTTGGGAGTGAGCAATGGCTGATCTTGTGCTGTTGGTAAGAAATGATTTCATACTGTAGAGTGATCCCAGTTTGGCATGTACTTTTCTAATAGTTAATTTGAGATGACTATCAAATTTTAGGTGGGAGTCTATGGTTATTCCCAATAGCTTAGCCTGTGCCACTGGAGTGATTGGAGTAGCATTTGTGGAGTAGATGGTGAATTGACGGTTATCAGTGTTTTTGTTAGAACTGGTTATAATCATAAGCTGAGTTTTCTTTGGATTGATGATAAGTTGGGCTTTGGTAAGGTAGTTTTCAACATCAGAGAATGCTAGTTGAGTTGTTTGCAGGAGGGTGGGGATGTTTTGTGCAGTACAGATTAAGGTAGCATCCTTTGCATACTGAGTGATAGGGGCATGTTGTGTGGAGGTATGGAGGTTGTTTGTGAAGATTGTGAATAGTAGTGGCCCTATGATAGAACCCTGTGGGACTCCTATAGTTATGGGCAGCTGAGGAGAGAGAGAATTTTCCCATTTTACAGCTTGGTACCTGTCAGTTAAGTAGCTTTGGAACCAGGTAAGAGTGGACTTTGATAGGTGATATTGGTTTAGTTTGTTTAGCAGGATTTGGTGCAAGACTGTGTCAAATGCTTTGGACATATCCAAAAAAATAGTTGATGCCTGCAGGCTTTCATTTTTGAGACAGTTTATTCTGTCTGTGAGGCAGAGGAGGGCTGTAGTGGTACTATGGGCAGGTCTGAAACCATGTTGAGTAGGTGACAGGATGTTGCTGTCTAGGAGATATTTTAGCACCTGGGTATGGATGCATTTTTCTAGGATTTTGGCCATGGGGGAGAGTAAAGCAATGGGTCTGTAGTTATTAAGTTCAGTGGAGGTCCCACCTTTATGTATGGGTGTAACATAGGATATTTTCCAGAGTCTGGGCAAATAGTTTTCAACAACTAATCGGTTTATGAGAGTGGAGATTGGGATAGCAATAGCATCTGCTGTGAGTTTCAAGAAATAGCTGGGTAGTAGGTTGGCTGCTTTTGATGAGGTTTTTAGTTTGGAGAGCATGCTTTTGATAGAAGTAGTGAAAACTGTTTTGAGGGTAAATCTTGTATTAGTGTTATTTGTGTTGGGGGGATAGTGAGGTTGGAACTGTCCTGTGATATTAAGGATGGAATTGAATTCACAAAGTGGGAGTTGAATTGTGTTTCAATGGGAATTTTAGTGTCAGGGGTGGTTGCTTTGGGGGTAGCCTTTTGGGTGGATTTTAGTAGCTGGTTTACATTTTTCCAAAATCTTTGGGGGTCGTGTTGGTATTTAGTTTGTAATGTCATGTAGTAGGAGTTTTTGTCCAGCCTAATGCATTTTTTTGCATGGTAGCACAGTTCGTGGTACTTAGTTAGACTTTGCGTTTCTTTGTTTTTTTTTTATAGTAAACCCAGGCAGTGTCTCTGGACTTGAGGATTTGTTTGGTTTCTTTACTGAGCCAGGGGATTGTAGAGGTTCTAACCTTGATTTTGTGCAATGGAGTGACAGTGTCTAGGTGTTGTAGAAATGTTTTGTTGAAATATGCTACAGCCTGGTCAAGTGGGAGGGTTTTTAGGGGGGTCCAGTCACAGTTACAGAGTAAAGTACTGAGGACCTTAGGAGAGAATTTTTTTTGTGTTTCTAGTGGATTTATAGTTAGTAGTTTTGCATATGCTTGTTCTACTACATATAAGATATATTATGTTGTGGTCAGTTAAGGTGCCTGAGAGACTGCCTGTGTGGAGGTACAATGTGGGGTTGTTAGTTAGGATACAGTCAAGGATGGATTCCTTTTTACATTTTTTATCACATCTAGTTGGAATTTGGACTAGCTGCTGGTAGCCATGGAGATTTATTAGATTACTTGGTGGTTCTTATATACAGGTGAACCAATCTAGGTTGAAATCCCCCAGAATAAACGTTTCTTGTGAGTATGTAGAAGAACACCAGGATAAGAAGTCTTCAAGGCTAGCAGGTGTATTACCAAGTGGAATATAGATCACAATTGTGGTGATGACCTTTTTAGGGTGAAGTTGAAGTTGTGAGATAAGTTTGTCCCAATTATTGGGGGTGGGGTAGGAGTTTGGTAATTGATGTACAGTTAAGTTGGACTTATACAGTAAGGCAGTTTCATCCCCTTTATGAAGTGGTTAGTCTTGTCTAATGATATTGTAGCTGGTAGGGAGAACTTCTGAGTTAGATATGTTTTTATTTAGCTGGGTTTCTGTTAAAGCAATTATGCCTGGGGAGTAGTATGCTATCGTGGCCTGGAGTTCTGGTATTTTATTTTTGATATTTCTAATATTGATATTTAGTATTAAAAGATGGTTGGTTTTGCTGCTTTTGTTGATTTGCCCAGTGATGAAGATAGTGGGGGGGTTATGTTCTGACATTTGTGTTGGACAGTATGGATTTGGGCCTGGGTTGGGGTGAATGTCCCCACTTACGGTGAGTCTGGTGTTAAATGATGATACAGATGTTGGAGTTTGGTGATGAGTGTGAGAAAATATTGTGTTTGTTTGAGTAGGAATGAGAGCATATGTGTTTATTTCTGAATTGGTCTGTTATGTAGTTCTTGAACAATTGTGGGCAGATATTACTATATTGTGCAGTGTCTGTATATGAGAGTGCATAATATAGTGTTGTGCTATTAAGTTTAGGGATATTGCTAGAGTGATAACTTGTGGAGTTATAAAGAATTATGAGAAGACAGACTAGACTTAGTTGTGTGATAGTCATGGTTATAAAGTTTAAGTTGGTTCTAGGTGGAGGTGTGGAGAGGAATTATAGGGTTGCACTATATGTGGATGGGTAAGTAGTGTGGGGTGATGTAATATTGCCTAGTGTGAATGAGAGTGGTTGGGAGTATTTTGTGGTGGAGCAAGTGGATGTAGTGTAATGTGATCTGACTTGAGGAGCTGTGATTGGTGGAGGTGATGTGAGGCTCAGCTGTGGGTGTGGTTGTGATTACTATAAATGTAGAGGTAGTGGAGATGGGAGGGAATTGGGGGCAGAGGAGTGGAGATAACCTGATTGTTAGTGAGGATGAATGGAGTGGGGCAGAGCCCACCAAGACAAGAGTAATGGGCAGCAAAAGGTAAGTGTGACTTTACAAATCTGAACACTTTAAACAAATTCCTGAGGTCTTATGGCTTACCAGCAAGCAGAATTCAATTGCTGAAAAGCACTTGTGTCCTGGTGGGGGGCTATTAATTTAAAGATGGCTCCATGCTCAGCAGGATTCTAATATAGACTTAGTATTTGGGGAATTAGGGGAGGGGATAGCCTAGGGGGTGTAAACCAGGTGGAATCCAAAGAAATCAGTGAAACCAGAGAGGCAATCACTGAAAATCTATCAGTGAAGGCCGCAGAGGGGGTGAGCAATAATTCAAACTCTACCTGTAAAGTGAAAGAGAGAAGAGACAGCAAATTTTATTAAGATTGGGAGTGTGTCACCACATTGACTTGTTTATTAGTAGCCAGTTTGTGCACAGAGTAGAGTAGAGAGATACATTAGCAATGAAGGGGAATGTATAGAGATGCAAATAAACAGATGGGGCTCAAGTGATACAAACTAAGGCAGAAAGCACTGAAAGGGCTGCTTGATGGTTAATTTAATCACAGAGATCTGAATTAAGTGTATATTGGTGTATAATTTTTAGGGTAGCTTGCAGGTTCACTCTTAAGCAGGAGCATTGCTTTTCCTGTTGTTAGCCAGGTTATTGTCTGTTTGGGTGTGCATATAAATAGTTCTTACTCATGGCTAAATCTTCATGTAAAGATGTTAATACTTTTAACCAGAAGTTAGGTACTGCACCAGGGCCTGGCGGTTTCCAATTAGAGGCTCTTCTTAACTTTGTTTCAATCTCTTTGGCTGTTATTTCATCCCATTTCATATCCTGTACCTTTAAACTTCTTATTCTTTCTTTTACTTCTTCTATCAATTTAGCATCTGTGGTATGTTCCAGAGGATCGTCATAAATACATCTCCAAAATATATCTATTTTTTCTTTCTTTGGCGGTCTTTCAATTCCTTTTACCTTGTTTCCCAATTCTCTATAAAACTTTTTCAGGTCATCAATAAATTGCTTATTTTGTACTTTTCCTTTATACTTGCCTATGTATCTTTTAAGTTTTTACTGCCTCTGCTGAGACTTTTAGTTTATTTGTGATAGTGCATGATGGATCCTGATCTGTATAGTACTGTGCATTGCATTTATCACGTCTATCTTTCTTAGTATTTTTGTTGATCTAATCCCTCTTCTCTACTCTTCTAACAGTGATACTTCTTGTCTTAATTGCTTTATAGTTTTCTCTGTTCGATACATCCATGATGGTATTTGATTTCTCCCCTTCCTTTCCCTCACTACCCTGTGTTCTTGCGGTAGAACTTTATCAGTTATTAATTTTGCTGCACAGTAATATATCCTGTTTACTTCTGTTATATCACATGAATCTCTATGGACAGTCCTAATTACTGTGTTCATTTGTTTTATCAGTCTTCTGACTTTCTGAGTTTTATTGACCTTCTTCAGTCTTTTTCTTTCATTGATCTTACTATGTCTATCTCTATTGAATCAAACAACGGTTCTCTTAGCTCATTTTTTTCTAAACTGAGGGCACATTTTTTGTCTTCCATTTCCTGCGGGCATTCTATATAAAGTTCTATAACATCTTCCTGTGGCACATTCTCTTCAATTTTATCTTGTGCCATCCGTTGCTCTGTCATACATGAACTCACTGGCATATTGCTCCTCAAAATTGAGTGCGTCAGAGTTTCCATAGTTTCCTGAGTTTCCTGTCCCTTCCCTTGCTAACTTCAAGTGAATGTTTATACAGGTTTCCTGTGGAAGGTTCAAAAATGTCTTCATATGGCACCTGACCAATTTCTTCCTATTCCACTGGTTTTCCTTCAATTTGGATGTCCATTGATTTATCCTGTTCTGGTGCTTTCTGATTTAGATTTTCTACACTGAATCCTTCACTTTGCAGGTATTCCATAACCTCAGTTTCTATTTCTTTAACTTTTCCATTACTCGTCTCCTTTTCTACTTTTCTTCTTTGACTTCTTATTTTTTGTATTCTAAAGTTTTCCATGTGTGGATTCCTTTGCCTGTACTTCTCATCAAATATCTTTGGTGCTGCTGTTTTTGTATTGATTAGTTTTGCTTTCTCCTTTGTATAGATATTATACCATATTACATCTCTTTTTCTTTCCCATGTCCATATTTCTTCCTCAGAAGTCTCCTGATCTTCCTGTTTCTCCTTAATTTGGGGACGTCTTCCATCATGCTGTGCTATACCTTCTGCACCAAATCCTTCACTTCGCAGGCACTCTATAACTTCAACTTCTATTTTTTTAACTTCTACTTTACTAATCTTCTTTTGTACATTCCTTCTTTGTGATATTATTTTTTATTGTGAAATTTTCCATATCTGGATGCCTTTGCCTATATTTCTCTTTGAATATCTTTGGGGCTGCCTTCTTTATATTGATTAATGTGTCTTTTACCTTTGCATAAAGATTGCACCATATCAGATCGCTCTTTCTTTCCCATGTCTATATTTTTTTATACTTTTCAAAAATCTGTAGGTTTTCTTGTTTATATTTTTGAACTTCCTCAGATGCTTCTTTTTCCAAACAGATCAAAGTTTATTGGTCTATATACTGTTTTTCACAAATCTGTTGCATTAATGAACACAATTTTTTATTTGATGCTTCTGACAGTTTTTTCTTGTAAAAGTATTTTTCTTTATTCTAATTTCTCTCTATTAATCTTTTTGTAAATCTTGTGTCTGGAAATTCTGGGCTTTTTGCATGATAGTAATAATACATCATTTTTTTCTTATCCTCAATAGTCCACTCTATTGTCTTTTTGGCTCTTCTTTGGCTTATCAATTTTTGTGATTTTTGTGGACTGCTACTTCCTTGAACAACGGAGGGGGGGAGGCATCCTTGCCTGGGCCTGGCCTGGCTCTATTGTAGGAATGTTTCCATATTTTAAGGATTCTACGTTGCCATTTTTTCTAGTCTTGGTATCAATGCACCTATCAGGATCGGGAACTTTTTTTGTATCCTGGGTGTTGTGCACCAAGCTATCTTTTTTTAATTTTTGGCCTACTTCTATCCATGATATAGGCTATATAAATACAGTCTATATATCAGTATTGTCTTGGTGAGAATTTGTGAAAAAACAGGGTCCACATCATGAAGATACTCATCAAGACTTGAGGATGAATTCAATTTCAGTAATACTACTCTCCTTTGCTTGCTGACTTATCATCTCTCCATTCATACCCCTTATGTTTCCTTTGTTGGAAGCATCCATTGATAATGCAGATGAAGTTCCTGGTTTCTGCAGGTCATGCAGGAGGCATTCCAATGATTGCAGTCCCAAAACATTTTCTACAATGGTTTCAGCCATGGTTCTGCCATATATATATATATATATATATATATATATATATATATATATATATATAGTGATATCTGAGTCACTGTACAACTGGCTGGCCAATATTACTGCACGGTTCAAACTGTTATAGAAAATATTGTGCTTAACTGCATGGAATACCTCAGAGGCTTCTGCTGCAATTATCTTAAGTTCTGATCCTTCAAGGTTTGTGTTCTTTGCCTAATTTGTCATCAGGTGACTGTATTTTGCTTGAAGAATAGCAGTCTTATGTTGTTCAGTTGCATCATATCATGTGGCATTGTATTTTCCACCATGGGTGACCAGGAATTCCATTCTTCAATACCTGCAGAGGATTTATGCACATTACTGAAGTTCAAAAACTTCGAAATTCATATGGCTGAGACCATATGATTAGAGTTTTAGAACTTCAAACAATAAAAATAAATAAATAAGAAACAAAACAAAATCTATTTTTAATGTTTTTACAAGAGGTAAGTCCCCCTGCACCCTCACACTCCCTGCTAGTTAAATGTACCAACTCTGAGTTTAAACTACATTGTGGAAAAGGTTAAATTTCCCAATCTGTACTGTACCGCAGTCTCCATTCAAAATGTTCAAAGTTTCAAAATGTCAATCATATGGTTCTACCCATATGACTTTCGAAGTTTTGAAACTTCAATAATCTGATAGGACTACCTGTAGAATGCTTTTATGTCATTACATTTCTCGATCCAGTCAAATTCCATTTTCCCAACATCCTTCCACTTCCACATTTTCTTATCAGTAGCAGACTGTGATGAAGCTGCTGCTCTTGTTATTCCCAAATCTGTACTTGCCTGATATACAACTCACTAGCAGAACTGTGTTAGTAGGAAGCAATAACATAATGGCATGTTAAAGAACTGCCTCGAAACACTGGCACATGAAAGAACTGGCTAGAAACACTGCTGTTTGAAAGAACTGGTTTGAAAAACACAGCATCTTTAAACTGTTATATACGCATTGACATCTGAAACATGAACTAGTTTGTAAAGTAGTTTTGTGATATAGATTTACTGAAGACCTGAGGAATGGAACAGAAAGGAATTATTAACATTACAAACCATTTAAAAAGGTAGAGTAGTTAATAGCGTAATGGGGTGGGACATTATGGCAACTAAAAACTTGACATTAACACAGCTGTCATACCTCTCAGCCTTTTGAGAGCAAGAAATCTGGACAAAATCAAAAATAATGGAGGTGGGGAGGAGATAAAGGCCCATCATCTTGGACAGGTTTTAATAATTGCTCTTACAAACACAGAAATTTGCTAGGTTTTGCATTGGTATGACTTTTCTGAAATATATAAAATCTGAAACTTGTTCTGAAACTAATGATTAGTGATTTCAAACCCAAATAATTTGCCAGAAAACTCCAAAAGTTATTGGCAAAAGACCAAACATTTGAGGCAGAAAAATGGACATCCTGCAAAAATCAGAACAATTGAGAGGTATGTTGGTAGCAATTCTATGCAACTGTAGCAGTAAAAACATCTAAGATAAAAAAAAACACACACACACATATAAACCCTGCAGCTCTTTTAACCATTAAAAATATTAAAACAAGACAGCTACATACTTAGGTTTGTAGCCACAGTACACTCCACATGTAAGGAAGGTGGGAAATATTTTAAACCATTAATGCTAACATTTTACCTTGCACAACAAAGAAAAACATGATAGACAGCTAGACAGCCAAAAGGCAATCTATTATCACTATACACAAACTTCAGTTGAGTTCTGAAGATGGCATTAAAAATGAATAAGTATATACACATTTCCACCTTTAAAAGCAAACTATCTTAAAAAAAGCACAATGACATCTATTAGTAGAACAACAAATACATTTATGTTTACCACTCAACACACCCCAAGCCCTTCAAAAAAAATGAAGTGATCCACATATTTTCACTTTGAAGTACTTCTTTTGATTCATCACTAAACAGCCACACTAAAATACATTAGAATGCACAGCAGATCTCATGGATCCAGACCTCCCAACCGTCCTGAATTACTCGGTTTTTACCGAGTTTTGGGGTCTAAATGAAGGGGTGCCACGATTCCCGAGTGGCACCCCTTCATTTCCGATTTTTTTGCTTTTATTTTTATTTTTTAATTTTCGCTGTCAGAGCTGGCGTCATCACGTTCGTGATGGCGTCAGCGCCGTCAACACTACCAATCGGAACTGAGCTCATAGCTCACGTCATCATTCGGCTGGCTGCGAGATACGAACAGTAGATGCTAAAAGAATCAGGCGAAGTGGGAACTGTTTAAAATCAAATCTAATTAAGCGTCCTGAGTTCTGCGTGTAAATTAAAAGTGCCTTGTGGTTAGCGTGGCCAGTTTTTTGGTACAAAGGAGGACAGCCTTTATTGTAG
This sequence comes from Protopterus annectens, assembly GCF_019279795.1. Taxonomy (NCBI): domain Eukaryota; kingdom Metazoa; phylum Chordata; order Ceratodontiformes; family Protopteridae; genus Protopterus; species Protopterus annectens. The sequence continues at coordinate 525,315,219 of NC_056728.1, read as the reverse complement.
CTTCTGGGTAGCTTGACTTTTGTTCGTAACTGTTTCTGCCAGAAGAATTACTGGCTTTGCTTTAGCCAAGGGGTTTGCTGTGATGCTGCTGCCGTGCCGTACTCTGTAGCGACTAAGCGACTTAATGGAGGATCTTCTGCTGCCGACCGACCGGCCGTACCCTGTAGCAACAATGGATCGTCTGTCTGCTGCTATTTTGGAAATGACTTGGGGATTGGATATGGAATGGATTAGGTAAGGAACAAAATGTGAGTGTGTGTGTGACAAGTTTCCACATTGTGGTTGGAGGAAAATGTATTTGAGCACTTTGGGCGATGGTATTTGGTAGGGTTTGTCAGTTTTGAGAATGGTAGCTTGGCAGCTCCAACTTCTGCTCAGTGCTCACTGTTTCTTTATTTTTCCATCTACATGTTTATGTATGTAATGTATAAGTAGTGTGTGCTTTGCTGTCCATTCCTATTTTAAAGTCAAACCCGCGCAGTGTCATGTTCGGAACAGTTGGTTATTTGTCCCTCGGAGTGGGTGTTGCATTATCTTGTTTTAACCTATTGAGACTCAGTAGCCATGTGGATTAGCACACAGTTTTTCTACGTATTTGAAGGTTTTCTATGTATTTGAAGTCCCATTTTAAAATGCACAGTTTGATCTCTTAGATGAGTTTGTGTTGCATAGTTACTGCTGTTAAAGTTTAGTACAATATTCCAGTATAATTGCAATGCAGTGACAGTTCAAAACAAAATTCTAGGGTGGTGTTCTATGGCACGCAGCTCTTATTTCATCTTTCATGGGCTATTTATTGTGTAATTTTGTGTTCTGGTTAGGAATTGCAGTAAAGTAATCTTTCACTGTTAGGAGTGATGCTTCCCAGGTGTCTCACCTGCTTTGTCTAATTTTCACTTGCTTTATCTAAAAATTTTTGTAGGGTTTGATGCTGACTTGCATAAGGAAATTTGTAGGTGGCAGTTGGCTCTGGGACAAACATCAGTTATGTTTCTGTGCTTTGTGAATGCAGTTTGTGTCAGATCATCAGATGTATTCCTGCATCTTCAAGCTTTCCCTCTTTCTTTCAGGTTATTTTTGGCTCTTTAAAAATCCCCAAAACTTGACTGTCTAGTATTTTTTTTCATTTGAATTTTCACTTCATATTCTTACTTAAATAAATGTAGGGAACACAGAATGCATTACTAGCATTAAGTCCCTCACACAGATGTTATTGTATAATAAACAGGGTAATCCAATGGGCTAGGCTTGTAAAGGCTCCAGAGCATTAACCTAGTACACACCTATGAATACAGAAATGCTGCCATTTTCGTTATGCTGCAATTGCATTGGAAAGGGTGTGTGTGTTTTATTTTTGTCATTGCTTGTGTCCTCCGTATAATCCACAATATAGTTCCTCATAAAATCTGTGGTTTTCTGGTTTCAGAATTCTCTAAATAATGGCAGGCAATGGCATTTGCATTTCAGACTTCATATTCTGCAGAAAATAAATGGCAACATCAGACCTTTTATTCTAGCAATTTTATAAGGTTATAAAATCAGTATTTGAAAATTGTCCCTATTTTTGGGGCTGTATTCCCCCATTATTGGCTTTGGACAGTTTTTTTGTGCTAACAGAGGTTGAGAGCTATGGTGAGAAGTGAGAACTGAATTCACTAAATGATAGCCATTTAAGTTTGTCTTTGATTTGGCATAGTGGGATTGCTTACTTCCTAGATGC
>NC_056728.1:525296625-525312999 GCF_019279795.1 Protopterus annectens | reverse complement strand
AATACTGGAATAAAGGTTTGCATGCTTTTTAAGTACATGGAATGCCAAGGGAGGGTTTGTAGCAACGTCATTAATGAAGTCACAAACAGGGTGGTCATATGCTAAGTGAGGGGGCGGGTTTGAGCTTCGGTCCGAGGCAGAAACAACTTTCTAAGAAAGGCATAGTGTCCCTTTAAGGTGTCGTAAAGCTATAAGGTAAGTATTATAGCTCTTAAAGTTAGAGTCAGTTTACTTAAGTTACAGGGGAAGGAGGCAAACACTCAAGTAGAAAAAAGAGCCCTATGGCTGATCAAAATGGTGACCTGCTTAATTACACAGCACTGTAAGTGAAAGCTTAACAAATGTTTTTTGTGTGCAACCTACTCTGCTTAAATGCTAAGAGAAACTGATTTTGAATGTAGTGGGGCTATTGCCATTTACAGGGTTTACTAAAGTGTCCTAAAGCTATAAGGTAAGTATTATAGCTCCTAATGTAAGAGTCAGTTTACTTAAGTTACAGGGGAAGGAGGCAAACACTCAATTAGAAAAAAAAGCCCTATGGCTGATGAAAATGGTGACCTCCTTAATTATACAGCACTACAAGTGAAAGCTTAACAAATGCTTTTTGTGTGCAACCTACTCTGCTTAAGCGCTGAGAAAAGCTGATTTTGAATGTAGTGGGGCTATTGCAGTTTACAAAGTTTCCTAAGGTGTCCTAAAGCTATAAGGTAAGTATTATAGCTCTTAATTTGAGTCAGTTTACTTAAGTTACAGGGGAGTGAGGCAAACACTCAAGTAGAAAAATGAGCATTATGGCTGACAAAAATGGTAACCTGCTTAATTATACAGCACTGTAAGTGAAAACTTAACAAATGCTTTTTGTGTGCAACCTACTCAGCTTAAATGCTGAGAAAAACTGATTGAACATAGCGGGGCTATTGCAGTTTACAAGGTTTCCTAAGGTGTCCTAAAGATATAAGGTAAGTATTATAGGTCTTAATGTAACAGTCAGTTTACTTATGTTACAGGGCAAGGAGGCAAACACTCAAGTAGAAAAAAGAGCCCTACGGCTGACCAAAATGGTGATCTGCTTAATTACACAGCACTGTAAGTGAAAGCTTATCAAATGCTTTTTGTGTGCAACCTACTATGCTTACATGCTGAGAGAAACTGATTTAGAATGTAGCGGGGCTATTGCAGTTTACAAAGTTTCCTAAGGTGTCCTAAAGCTATAAGGTAAGTACTATAGCTGTTAATGTAAGAGTCAGTTTACTTAAGATACAGGGGATGGAGGCAAACACTAAAGTAGAAAAAAGAGCCCTATGGCTGACCAAAATGGTAACCTGCTTAATTACACAGCACTGTAAGCTAAACCTTAACAAATGCTTTTTGTGTGCAACCTACTCTGCTTAAATGCTGAGAGAAACTGATTTTGAATGTAGCGGGGCTATTGCAGTTTACAAGGTTTCCCGTAGGTGTCCTAAAGCTATAAGGTAAGTATTATAGCTCTTAATGTAAGAGTCAGTTTACTTAGGTTACAGGGGAAGGAGGCAAACACTCAAGTAGAAAAAAGAGCCCTATAGCTGACCAAAATGGTGACCTGCGTATTTACACAGCACTGCAAGTGAAAACTTAACAAATGCTTTTTGTGTGCAACCTACTCTGCTTACATGCTGAGAGAAACTGATTTTGAACGTAGCGGGCCTATTGCAGTTTACAATGTTTCCTAAGGTGTCCTAAAGCTATAAGGAAAGTACTATAGCTCTTAATGTAAGAGTCAGTTTACTTAAGTTACAGGGGAAGGAGGCAAACACTCAATTAGAAAAAAAAGCCCTTTGGCTGACCAAAATGGTGACCTGCTTAATTACACAACACTGTAAGTGAGAGCTTAACAAATGCTTTTGTGTGCAACCTACTGTCCTTAAATGCTGAGAGAAACTGATTTTGAAGGTAGCGGGGCTATTGTAGTTTACAAGGTCTCCTAATGTGTCCTAAAGCTATAAGGTAAGTATTACAGCTCTTAATGTAAGAGGTGTCCTAAAGCTATAAGGTAAGTATTATAGCTCTTAATGTAAGAGTCAGTTTACTTAGGTTACAGGGGAAGGAGGCAAACACTCAAGTAGAAAAAAGAGCCCTAAAGCTGACGAAAATGGTGACCTGCTTAATTACACAGCACTGCAGGTGAAAACTTAACAAATGCTTTTTGTGTGCAACCTACTCTGCTTATATGCTGAGAGAAACTGATTTTGAACGTAGCGGGCCTATTGCAGTTTACAATGTTTCCTAAGGTGTCCTAAAGCTATAAGGAAAGTACTATAACTCTTAATTGAAGAGCCAGTTTACTTAAGTTACAGGGGAAGGAGGCAAACACTCAAGTAAAAAAAGAGCCCTATGGCTGACCAAAATGGTGACCTGCTTAATTACACAGCACTGCAAGTGAAAGCTTAACAAATGCTTTTTAGGTGTGCAACCTACTCTGCTTAAATGCTGAGAGAAACTGATTTTGAATGTAGTGGGGCTATTGAAGTTTACAAGTTTTCCTGTAGGTGTCCTAAAGCTATAAGGTAAGTATTATAGCTCTTAATGTAAGAGTCAGTTTACTTAAGTTACAGGGGAAGGAGGCAAACACTCAAGTAGAAAAAGAGCCCTATAGCTGACCAAAATGGTGACCTGCTTAATTACTTAGCACTGCAAGTGAAAACTTAACAAATGCTTTTTGTGCAACCTACTCTGCTTAAATGCTGAGAGAAACTGATTTTGAATGTAGCGGGGCTATTGCAGTTTATAAGGTGTCCTAAACCTATAAGGTAAGTACTATAGCTCTTAATGTAAGAGTCAGTTTACTTAAGTTACAGGAGGAGGAGGCAAACACTCAAGTAGAAAAAAGAGCCCTATGGCTGACCAAAATGGTGACCTACTTAATTACACAGCGCCGTAAGTGAAAGCTTAGCAAATGTTTTTTTGTGTGCAATCTACTCTGCTTAAATGCTGAGAGAAACTGATTTTGAATGTAGCGGGGCTAATGCAGTTTACAAGGTTTCTTAAGGTGTCCTAAAGCTATAAGGTATGTATTATAGCTCCTAATGTAAGAGTCAGTTTACTTAAGTTACAGGGGAAGGAGGCAAACACTCAAGTAGAAAAAAGAGCCCTATGGCTGACCAAAATAGTGACCTGCTAAATTACACAGCACTGTAAGTGAAAGCTTAACAAATGCTTTTTGTGTGCAAGCTACTCTGCTTAAATGCTGAGAGAAACTGATTTTGAATGTAGTGGGGCTATTGCAGCTTACAGGGTTTCCTAATGTGTCCTAAAGTTATAAGGTATTTATTATAGCTCTTAATGTAAGAGTCAGTTCACTTAAGTTACAGGGGAAGGAGGCAAACACTCAATTAGAAAAAAAAGCCCTACGGCTGACCAAAATGGTAACCTGCTTAATTACACAAGACTGTAAGTGAAAGCTTAACAAATGCTTTTGTGTGCAACCTACTGCCCTTAAATGCCGAGAGAAACTGATTTTGAAGGTAGTGGGGCTATTGCAGTTTACAAGGTCTCCTAAGGTGTCTTAAAGCTATAAGGTAAGTATTGCAGCTCTTAATGTAAGAGGTGTCCTAAAGCTATAAGGTAAGCATTACAGCTCTTAATGTAAGAGTCAGTTTACTTAGGTTACAGGGGAAGGAGGCAAACACTCAAGTAGGAAAAAGAGACCTATAGCTGACCAAAATGGTGACCTGCTTAATTACACAGCACTGCAGGTGAAAACTTAACAAATGCTTTTTGTGTGCAACCTACACTGCTTAAATACTGAGAGAAACTGATTTTGAACATAGCAGGGCTATTGCAGTTTACAAGGTTTCCTAAGGTGTCCTAAAGGTATAAGGCAAGTATTATAGCTCTTAATGTAAGAGTCGATTTACTTAAGTTACAGGGGGAGGAGGCAAACACTCAAGTAGAAAAAAGAGCCCTATGGCTGACCAAAATGGTGATCTACTTAATTACACAGCACTGTAAGTGAAAGCTTAACAAATGCTTTTTGTGTGCAACCTACTCTGCTTAAATGCTGAGAAAAGCTGATTTTGAATGTAGCGAGGCTACTGCAGTTTACAAGGTTTCCAAAGTAGTCCTAAAGCTATAAGGTAAGTATTATAGCTCTTAATTTGAGCCAGTTTACTTAAGTTACAGGGGAAGGAGGCAAACACTCAAGTAGAAAAAAGAACCTTATGGCTGACAAAAATGGTAACCTACTTAATTATACAGCACTCTTATTGAAAACGTAACAAATGCTTTTTGTGTGCAACCTACTCTGCTTAAATGCTGAGAGAAACTGATTTTGAAAGTAGCGGGATTATTGCAATTTATAAGGTTTCCTAAGGTGTCCTAAAGCTATAAGGTAAGTATTGTAGCTCTTAATGTAAGAGTCAGTTTACTTAAGATACAGGAGATGGAGGCAAACACTCAAGTAGAAAAAAGAGCCCTATGGCTGACCAAAATGGTAACCTGCTTAATTACACAACACTGTAAGCTAAAGCTTAACAAATGCTTTTTTGTGTGCAACCTACTCTGCTTAAACGCTGAGAGAAACTGATTTTGAATGTATTGTGGCTATTGCAGTTTACAAAGTTTCCTAAGGTGTCCTAAAGCTATAAAAAAGTCTTATAGCTCTTAATGTAAGAGTCAGTCTACTTAAGTTACAGGGGAAGGAGGCAAACACTCATGTAAAAAAAAGAGCCCTATGGCTGACCAAAATGGTGACCTGCTTAATTACACAACACTGTAAGTGAAAGCTTAACAAATGCTTTTGTGTGCAACGTACGGTCCTTAAATGCTGAGAGAAACTGATTTTGAAGGTAGCGGGGCTATTGCAGTTTACAAGGTCTCCTAAGGTGTCCTTAAGCTATAAGGTAAGTATTACAGCTCTTAATGTAAGAGGTGTCCTAAAGCTATAAGGTAAGTATCACAGCTATTAATGTAAGAGTCAGTTTACTTAAGTTACAGGGGAAGGAGGCAAACACTCAAGTAGAAAAAAAGAGCCCTATAGCTGACCAAAATGGTGACCTGCTTAATTACACAGCACTGTAGGTGAAAACTTAACAAATGCTTTTTGTGTGCAACCTACTCTGATTAAATGCTGAGAGAAACTGATTTTGAAGGTAGCGGGGCTATTGCAGTTTCCAAGGTCTCCTAAGGTGTCCTAAAGCTATAAGGTAAGTACTATAGCTCTTAATGTAAGAGTCAGTTTACTTAAGTTACAGGGGAAGGAGGCAAACACTCAAGTAAAAAAAGAGCCCTATGGCTGACCAAAATGGTGACCTGCTTAATTACACAGCACTGCAAGTGAAAGCTTAACAAATGCTTTTTGTGTGCAACCTACTCTGCTTAAACGCTGAGAAAAGCTGATTTTGAACGTAGAGGGGCAACTGCAGTTTACAAGGTTTCCTAAGTAGTCCTAAAGCTATAAGGTAAGTATTATAGGTCTTAATTTGAGTCAGTTTACTTAAGTTACAGGTGAAGGGGGCAAACACTCAAGTAGAAAAAAGAGCCCTACAGCTGACCAAAATGGTGACCTGCTTAATTACACAGTACTGTAAGTGAAAGCTTATCAAATGCTTTTTGTGTGCAGCCTACTATGCTTACATGCTGAGAGAAACTGATTTAGAATGTTGCAGGGCTATTGAAGTTTACAAAGTTTCCTAAGGTGTCCTAAAGCTATAAGGTAAGTACTATAGCTCTTAATGTAAGAGTCAGTTTACTTAAGTTACAGGGCAAGGAGGCAAACACTCAAGTAGAAAAAAGAGCCCTATGGCTGACCAAAATGGTGACCTCCTTAATTACACGACACTGTAAGTGAAAGCTTAACAAATGCTTTTTGTGTGCAACCTACTCTGCTTACATGCTAAGAGAAACTGATTTTGAACGTAGCAGGACTATTGCAATTTACAAGGTTTCCTAAGGTGTCCTAAAGCTATAAGGTAAGTATTGTAGCTCTTAATGTAAGAGTCAATTTACTTAAGATACACGGGATGGAGGCAAACACTCAAATAGAAAAAAGAGCCCTATGGCTGACCAAAATGGTAACCTGCTTAATTACACAGCACTGTAAGCTAAAGCTTACCAAATGCTTTTTGTGTGCAACCTACTCTGCTTACATGCTGAGAGAAACTGATTTTGAACGTAGCGGGGCTATTGCAGTTTACCAGGTTTCCTAAGGTATCCTAAAGCTATAAAGTAAGTATTATAGCTCTTAATGTAAGAGTCAGTTTACTTAAGTTACAAGGGAAGGAGGCAAACACTCAAGTAGAAAAAAGAGCCCTATGGCTGACCAAAATAGTGACCTGCTTAATTACACAGCACTGTAAGTGAAAGCTTAACAAATGCTTTTTGTGTGCAAGCTACTCTGCTTAAATGCTGAGAGAAACTGATTTTGAATGTAGTGGGGCTATTGCAGCTTACAGGGTTTCCTAAAGTGTCCTAAAGTTATAAGGTATTTATTATAGCTCTTAATGTAAGAGTCAGTTCACTTAAGTTACAGGGGAAGGAGGCAAACACTCAATTAGAAAAAAAAGCCCTATGGCTGACCAAAATGGTAACCTGCTTAATTACACAAGACTGTAAGTGAAAGCTTAACAAATGCTTTTGTGTGCAACCTACTGCCCTTAAATGCCGAGAGAAACTGATTTTGAAGGTAGTGGGGCTATTGCAGTTTACAAGGTCTCCTAAGGTGTCTTAAAGCTATAAGGTAAGTATTGCAGCTCTTAATGTAAGAGGTGTCCTAAAGCTATAAGGTAAGCATTACAGCTCTTAATGTAAGAGTCAGTTTACTTAGGTTACAGGGGAAGGAGGCAAACACTCAAGTAGGAAAAAGAGACCTATAGCTGACCAAAATGGTGACCTGCTTAATTACACAGCACTGCAGGTGAAAACTTAACAAATGCTTTTTGTGTGCAACCTACACTGCTTAAATACTGAGAGAAACTGATTTTGAACATAGCAGGGCTATTGCAGTTTACAAGGTTTCCTAAGGTGTCATAAAGGTATAAGGCAAGTATTATAGCTCTTAATGTAAGAGTCGATTTACTTAAGTTACAGGGGGAGGAGGCAAACACTCAAGTAGAAAAAAGAGCCCTATGGCTGACCAAAATGGTGATCTACTTAATTACACAGCACTGTAAGTGAAAGCTTAACAAATGCTTTTTGTGTGCAACCTACTCTGCTTAAATGCTGAGAAAAGCTGATTTTGAATGTAGCGAGGCTACTGCAGTTTACAAGGTTTCCAAAGTAGTCCTAAAGCTATAAGGTAAGTATTATAGCTCTTAATTTGAGCCAGTTTACTTAAGTTACAGGGGAAGGAGGCAAACACTCAAGTAGAAAAAAGAACCTTATGGCTGACAAAAATGGTAACCTACTTAATTATACAGCACTCTAAGTGAAAACTTAACAAATGCTTTTTGTGTGCAACCTACTCTGCTTAAATGCTGAGAGAAATTGATTTTGAAAGTAGCGGGATTATTGCAATTTATAAGGTTTCCTAAGGTGTCCTAAAGCTATAAGGTAAGTATTGTAGCTCTTAATGTAAGAGTCAGTTTACTTAAGATACAGGAGATGGAGGCAAACACTCAAGTAGAAAAAAGAGCCCTATGGCTGACCAAAATGGTAACCTGCTTAATTACACAACACTGTAAGCTAAAGCTTAACAAATGCTTTTTTGTGTGCAACCTACTCTGCTTAAACGCTGAGAGAAACTGATTTTGAATGTATTGTGGCTATTGCAGTTTACAAAGTTTCCTAAGGTGTCCTAAAGCTATAAAAAAGTCTTATAGCTCTTAATGTAAGAGTCAGTCTACTTAAGTTACAGGGGAAGGAGGCAAACACTCATGTAAAAAAAAGAGCCCTATGGCTGACCAAAATGGTGACCTGCTTAATTACACAACACTGTAAGTGAAAGCTTAACAAATGCTTTTGTGTGCAACGTACGGTCCTTAAATGCTGAGAGAAACTGATTTTGAAGGTAGCATGGCTATTGCAGTTTACAAGGTCTCCTAAGGTGTCCTAAAGCTATAAGGTAAGTATTACAGCTCTTAATGTAAGAGGTGTCCTAAAGCTATAAGGTAAGTATCACAGCTATTAATGTAAGAGTCAGTTTACTTAAGTTACAGGGGAAGGAGGCAAACACTCAAGTAGAAAAAAAGAGCCCTATAGCTGACCAAAATGGTGACCTGCTTAATTACACAGCACTGTAGGTGAAAACTTAACAAATGCTTTTTGTGTGCAACCTACTCTGATTAAATGCTGAGAGAAACTGATTTTGAAGGTATCGGGCTATTGCAGTTTCCAAGGTCTCCTAAGGTGTCCTAAAGCTATAAGGTAAGTACTATAGCTCTTAATGTAAGAGTCAGTTTACTTAAGTTACAGGGGAAGGAGGCAAACACTCAAGTAAAAAGAGCCCTATGGCTGACCAAAATGGTGACCTGCTTAATTACACAGCACTGCAAGTGAAAGCTTAACAAATGCTTTTTGTGTGCAACCTACTCTGCTTAAACGCTGAGAAAAGCTGATTTTGAACGAGAGGGCAACTGCAGTTTACAAGGTTTCCTAAGTAGTCCTAAAGCTATAAGGTAAGTATTATAGGTCTTAATTTGAGTCAGTTTACTTAAGTTACAGGTGAAGGGGGCAAACACTCAAGTAGAAAAAAGAGCCCTACAGCTGACCAAAATGGTGACCTGCTTAATTACACAGTACTGTAAGTGAAAGCTTATCAAATGCTTTTTGTGTGCAGCCTACTATGCTTACATGCTGAGAGAAACTGATTTAGAATGTTGCAGGGCTATTGAAGTTTACAAAGTTTCCTAAGGTGTCCTAAAGCTATAAGGTAAGTACTATAGCTCTTAATGTAAGAGTCAGTTTACTTAAGTTACAGGGCAAGGAGGCAAACACTCAAGTAGAAAAAAGAGCCCTATGGCTGACCAAAATGGTGACCTCCTTAATTACACGACACTGTAAGTGAAAGCTTAACAAATGCTTTTTGTGTGCAACCTACTCTGCTTACATGCTAAGAGAAACTGATTTTGAACGTAGCAGGACTATTGCAATTTACAAGGTTTCCTAAGGTGTCCTAAAGCTATAAGGTAAGTATTGTAGCTCTTAATGTAAGAGTCAATTTACTTAAGATACACGGGATGGAGGCAAACACTCAAATAGAAAAAAGAGCCCTATGGCTGACCAAAATGGTAACCTGCTTAATTACACAGCACTGTAAGCTAAAGCTTACCAAATGCTTTTTGTGTGCAACCTACTCTGCTTACATGCTGAGAGAAACTGATTTTGAACGTAGCGGGCCTATTGCAGTTTACAATGTTTCCTAAGGTGTCCTAAAGCTATAAGTAAAGTACTATAACTCTTAATTTAAGAGTCAGTTTACTTAATTTACAGGGGAAGGAGGCAAACACTCACGTAAAAAAAGAGCCCTATAGCTGACCAAAATGGTGACCCGCTTAATTACACAGCACTGCAAGTGAAAGCTTAACAAATGCTTTTTAGGTGTGCAACCTACTCTGCTTAAATGCTGAGAGAAACTGATTTTGAATGTAGCGGGGCTATTAAAGTTTACAAGGTTTCCTGTAGGTGTCCTAAAGCTATAAGGTAAGTATTATAGCTCTTAATGTAAGAATCAGTTTACTTAAGTTACAGGGGAAGGAGGCAAACACTGAATTAGAAAAAAGAGCCCTATAGCTGACCAAAATGGTGACCTGCTTAACTACACAGCACTGTAAGTGAAAGCTTAACAAATGCTTTGTGTGTGCAACCTACACTGCTCAAATGCTGAGAGAAACTGATTTTGAATGTAGCGGGGCTATTGCAGTTTACCAGGTTTCCTAAGGTATCCTAAAGCTATAAAGTAAGTAATGTGAGAGTGTTCAATCTCGCCTTTGTTCTTACATGGGTTGAGTCCGATCCTCGGCTCCGTGCCGACTGCAAGCTCTGCATCGAGAAGAAGCTCGAGGACATCCAATACCCACAATCCCCCTCTGCCTTTACCTCAGATCTAGTTTGCCGCTGCTGCATACGCATCGCTGGGGACTAGCTCGAGGCTTTTACAGATAAGAATTGTTCTTTCTGTTTTAAATTTTCAAAAAAATATTTTTTCTTATAGTCAATGAATAGTTAGAGTAGGTGTGTGAGTGGACTTTGATATCTCGGTTCCTTAGATTAGTTACTTAGTTTAACTAAAGGGTACAGAGTTTTTCGGGCCTACCTCCCCTACTTAAATAACTAGGACTAAATATTGTGTAGTGCTTATTACAGGATTTGACACATATACCGGATTTGACTGTGTTTTTCTCTTTGGAAATGACTCTTAATTACTGGACTGTCTTTTTTTCTTGTTGTCATGTCAGAAAAATTAAAATCTGGCTTCAAGCGTTGTCAGTGTGGCTAAAATGTCGGTCACAGACAACCACAGTTCCTGTGTCTACTGTCTTGGCCCTCTCCACTTACAAGAGGACTGCTCTATTTGTCACTCTTTTAGTGGGAGGGTCATGACAGATAGGCGCAGGAAACTGATGGATAGAGGATTGCTGAAACCCTCTTTCCAGGAAGCCTTGGATGCTTCAGACCAGGCATCCAAGTTCGGGGGTCGGCGCCAGAGCCAAAGACATCGGCCCGAGCTCTTCGAGTTTAGTTGGATCACCGGTTCCACAGACTTCGGGCAGTATTCAACTGTTGGCAGTTTCCGAGCCTCGAGTCTTGGAACCGTGACGGAGCTCCTCCACCGACTCTATTGAGGTCGGCTCCGTCTTTGATCCCTTCGACTGCTCTTCGAGAGCCCTTTCCGACACCGGCGTGGACCGGTGGTGCAGAAACTTATGGAGCATACGCCCCAGTCCAAGCTTATTTCGGTCTCCTCTCAGTTGATGTCGAGACTTGAAGGCCTGCCATTATCTCCATCTGTTCCTCCTTCGAGACCTGTTCAGTCTTCGGAGCCGGAAGAGGCTGACCTGATGATTGTGGAGCCCTCGGTGCCAGAACCGCTTTTCTCGGTCGGCACCGTTTACCTCGACTCCATCCGATCCGTACCGGAGTCTCGGCCCAAGATCTGTCCTGGGTTCGGGACCGAGTCGGACCGATGTTTCGTTCCGACTCTCCTCCTCGGGCCTCGCACGGATCGATTCGTTCCGCCTCGGGTCGGTGCCTTCGGCTCCTGTTTCGGGATTCTTCCCATTTCTTCGAACCGGAGATACCTCGACTCGGGACCCGGGGCCTTCGACCTCATGAGGAAGGTGTTGTCTACTCAGACAACCACATCAGCAGGTACAGCTTCTCCTCCCCACAAAGGACCGTTATCCTCCTCTGCACCCACGGCCACGCCCAAGCCGGGCACCAGTGTCTCAGCCACCCTGGAGGTGCCCTCTTCCTCGGAGGCTTCTTCGGATGTTCCCCAAGAAGTTCCCAGGAAAAGACTGTGTAAGAGGAGACACTTGGATTCTCCACAAGAATCCTTGACATCTGATACTGACTTAGATGAGTCAGAAGGGTCCCCTAAGTCACCTTCAGAGGATGTCTCTTTTGCTGACATCTTGAGATCCTTAAACAGAGAGGTGACTGGCAAGCCCTCCCCTTCTGAGGATGAGTCAGTTTTGCTGAAGGCATTTGGTGCCCGTCCTTCCTCCTCCTGGGTCACTCCGCCTTTGATGAGTTAATGGAATTGATTGCTCGAAGGGCGTGGAGACTCCTGACACGTGGAACCTATCCCTAGGAAGCCAAATAAGTACATCACGGCACCACAGGACAAAGCTTACCTTACCAAAGGAGTTCCGTGATGACGCCATGGTGGCAGCGCCACGAAAAAGGAGATGTCGAGTCTTCCTCATCTGTCCATCCGCCTAACAAAGATTCTAGGACCATGGACAGATATGGAAGCGATTTTCAGTTCAGCGCTTTCTATGCTCCCTGAACTATTTGACCCATTTTACACGTTTACAGAGGATCTAGTCAAAGAGTTGGGAGATACCCTCCAGGGTGCTACAGATGCCGCTGTCTCAGAGAAAGTTACAGCGCATCTCAACACCCTAACGTCCATTGTGAACTCGTCCATGAGGCTGATTTCCTATGCAGCCGAAGGATCGAGTAGGGCAGCGGCTTCAGCGATTGCTTCGTAGGCAATCCTGGATGCGCTTATGTTCGCTATGGAAGCCTTCAAGTCTTCCTTTACTAACGCCCCATTTGATGGAGCCACACTTTTGGCCCTAAAGTAAAGGAGACCCTTACCCGGTGTGAACAGGAGGGAAAGACTCTGTCTGATGTCGGGGTCCGTTTTTCCACCCCTTCTAGACCGTACCCCAAAGGGCAACGTGGTGGGAAAATGTGGTTTCGAAAACCCCAAAGATCTTTTCCAGACACACAGGGTGATGCCCCCTCTAGAGGCAGAGGGGGGGGCAGAGGTGGAAGACGCCGCCCTGGCGGCAGAGGGGTCCAAAACCAAGGTGACAGGGATAACCTCCCTGGCAAACCTTTTCAGCACTCCTGAGAGGAGGCCCGACTGTCCTGCTCTGGAGGCAGTCGGGGGTCGCTTAGCTTTATACCCTCAGGCCTGGCAAAACCTTTCTTCAGACAATTGGGTAAAAAGCGTTGTTACCAGAGGTTACAAAATCCCATTTCTATCCACCCCATTCCAAGAAGAAACTCCAGATGTACCACCCCATCTACGAGACCCAGCAGCTACAGAAATTTCAAAGCTGCTAAGAAAAAGAGTCATCCAACCAGTCCCAGCGGACCAAATAGGATTCGAACTTACTCAAGGTTCTTTTTAGTTCCAAAGAAAATAGGGAATGGAGGCCAATTCTGGACCTAAGCCATCTCAACACCTTTGTCAAGAAGGAAAAGTTCCGAATGGTCACGCTCAATCGATCCTTCCATTCTTACAAAAGGACGACTGGATGTGCTCAATAGATCTGAAGGACGATACTACCACATCAAAATGGCCAGGGCGTCCAGAGATCACTTGCGCCGCTGGGAGCCAGTCACTATCAGTTTCGAGCCCTGCCCTTTGGTCTGACCACAGCCCCAGGGTCTTCACCAAATGCATGGCAGTGGTAGCGCCTCATCTGAGGCGCCTAGGATTCCAGGTGTTTCCGTGATCTGGACGACTGGCTCCTGTCTGCCACCACCAGGCCAACTGATACATGCCAGGGATTACTCTACAACTCTGCACACATCTTGGCATTTCAGTAAATTTCGAAATCCTTGCTACAGCCATCACAGCATATCTTATTCATAGGAGCGGAGTTAGATACTGGCCAGTTAGTTCTAAAACTTCCAACAGAAAGAATAGTTGCACTTCAATCCAACATTTCCTTCTGCTGTCGTCCAGGAAATCCCCAGCAAAATTGTTCTGAAAGTTCTGGGTCTCATGGCAGCTTCTCTCATAGCAATACCATTGGGAAGACTGCACATGAGAGTGCTACAATGGCTTCTATTTGCACAATGGTCATTCCAACAACTTCCACTAACTCACGAAATATTGATAACGAAAACGTGCAAATCACACCTAATGTGGTGGTTACAGACTTGCAACCTATCCAGCGGAAGACCATTTGTGCTACCCACACCGTCAGCAATGATAACCACGGACGCTTCCCTGATAGGGTGGGGGGGCATCTTTCAGGGACAGACAGTCCAAGGCGAATGGACCAATCTGAGTACAATCTGCACATCAATGTCCTGGAGTTGAGGGCAGTGTTTTTGGCGTTGCAACACTTTGCTCCCCTTCTTCCTCCAGGGACCATTGCAGTTCAGACAGACAACATGTCCGTAGTCTGGTACATAAACAAGCAAGGGGGAACCAGGTCCTACCAACTATGCAGAGAGGCCATGAGAATTTGGCAATGGGCAGAGTCCACCGGTCGCTTTCTAATCGCAGCGCACATCCCGGGGTCATCCAACGTCATAGCCGACAGGCTGAGCAGGGCAATTCTATTGCCTCACGAGTGGTCCCTCAAACAGTCAGTTGCGGAGAAGATTTTTCGCAAATGGGGCCAGCCTACCTGCGATCTGTTTGCGTCTCCAATGAACGCCAAATGCAGGAGCTACTTTGCCTATTACCCCTCCAGGGAAGTCCCAAGGGACGCTGGTGCACGCTTGGCCCCGGTCTCCTTTATGCTTTTCCTCCATTTCCCTGATTGCAAAGTTTCTGCAGAAAGCAAACAACCTTCAGAGGACTATAATTCTCATTGCTCGCTCTGGCCTCACAAATTTGGTTCCCTTTTCTCTTGCCACCGCATTCGGGACCTTGGATGCTGGACCCAGAGCCAGATCTACTGACTCACTGTCAGGAGTTCCTCACCCATCCCTGGAATCTCTCCATCTAGCAGCTTAGCTGCTCCGCTTTTTAGCCAGGTCAATTCCCTTACATCGGCGGTTCAAGATATTTTGGTAGCTTCTCATAAAGTTTCCACTGTAAAAACTTATACTAGTAAATGGAAAGCGTTTTGTCATCTGGGCTGAGTCACATCAGCTGGACCCTGTTACAGCCCCGCTGAATAAGGTCTTAGAATTTCTAACCGATTTATTTCAGGAAGGAGCTTCTCCGGCTACCTTAAGAGTACAGTTGGCTGCCATTTCTAGCTATCATATAGAAGAAAGTGGTGCACCTATTATGGCTCACAGACTCTGTAAAGCCTTTTAAAAGGTTCTTTTCATATCAGACCACCAGTCAGAAGTCCCACATCACCATGGAATTTAAATTTATTGCTCTCTAAATTGATGTTACCACCCTTTGAACCAGCTTCTAGTTGCACCTTGAAATTTTTGTCATGGAAAACATTATTTCTGGTGGCTATTACATCGGCTAGACGGGTGTCTGAGCTACAAGCCCTTTCAGTCAAACATCCCTATTTAATTTTTCATTCTGACAGAGTATCCCTACGCACTAATCCATCCTTTCTTCCCAAAGTTTGTTCTACTAGTAATATTAACCAGTCCATCGAATTACCCACCTTCTTTAAAGACCACTCTAATAAATTAGAGTATATGTTGCACAAACTGGACGTCCATAGACAACTCAGATTTTATTTGGATAGAACAAAAGATCATAGGAAATCTGATCAGCTATTTATAGCTTTTGCTGACAGCAGAAAGGGTCTTGCAGTTACGAAACGAACTCTTTCGAAGTGGCTAACTGATTGTATCATTTTTGTTTATGAGAATTCTGATCAAACATTATCAGCAAAACCCAGAGGACATTCTACCAGATCAATTTCTACATCTTTGGCTCATGCAGCTCGCTTACCTTTAGACATCATTTGTGCGGCTGCTACTTGGGCTAAACCACATACATTTATTTCTCATTACAAAGTGGACAGGGTTTCTAGGATAGGGCAACCTTTGGTTCCACTGTGCTCAAGAACGCCTCCCTTGAGATCCTCAGGATCATGGAGCTAGGGACGCCACCCATGTGTAAGAACAAAGGCGTGACTGAACACTCGCACATAAAGAAGTTATGTCCTACCATAACGCTCCATGTGGAGTGTTCATCTCGCTTTGGTTATTACACTCCCACCCTTCCCACCCTTAGGAAGAACGTTCGATTTGGTGCCTGGTCTGAGTATTCTCCTTCTGCTGTTGCAGTATTGCTGTTACTATCATACTCTTGGTATGTTTGTATATATGTACTTTATGTATATAGTTAGCAGGTGTGCGTGCTGTATGTCTGGTTTGCTTGCAAACTAGATCTGAGGTAAAGGCAGAGGGGGATTGTGGGTATTGGATGTCCTCAAGCTTCTTCTCGATGCAGAGCTTGCAGTCGGCCGGCACGGAGCCGAGGATCGGCTCCGAACCCCATGTGTAATAACCAAGGCGAGATGAACACTCCACATGGAACGTTATGGTAAGGACATAACTTCTTTTTATAGCTCTTAATGTAAGAGTCACTTTACTTAAGTTACAGGGGAAGGAGGCAAACACTCAAGTAGAAAAAAGAGCCTTATGGCTGACCAAAATGGTGACCTGCTTAATTACACAGCACTGTAAGTGAAAGCTTACCAAATGCTTTTTGTTTGCAACCTACACTGCTCAAATGCTGAGAGAAACTGATTTTGAATGTAGCTACAAGGTTTCCCGTAGGTGTCCTAAAGCTCTAAGGTAAGTATTATAGCTCTTAATGTTTTGATTCAGCCTTTGTTTACATTTCAGGTTTGCATTGCTGGGCATGCTCACTTTTGGCTGAGGGGGTTGGGGGAAGACTGCCTGCAGGAAACTTCCAAAGTGTTAGCCAAATTCCATCTCAAATTGCAGTTCTAACAGTCTCAGTGTCACCCATTCATTAGTTTAATCTGTGCATTTATCCACTGGGAAAAGTAGCCTTTCAGGCATTTAATGAGATAAGTACTGCTGCTGTTACTACTATAG
>NC_056728.1:525273889-525296125 GCF_019279795.1 Protopterus annectens | reverse complement strand
TCACTTGCCACTTTTAGCATGAATGTAGGGTTTGTGTATAAGGTGACTCTGTCCTAATGAAACACTTGAAAGGATTCCCTGCACATGACAGTCAGAAATTCAGAGATCTGACCAAATAAGTTAAGTTACCAAAAGAGCAATTTCCCAGAGTAGCAGCTTAATCAGGATGAAAGCAGCTGAGTCAAAGGGGAATAAAGTTTATTTCTCCAATAAAAACCTGAAGCCACAAGGCAGTGCTTTTTTTTTTTTTTTTTGAAGTATCAGGTGACAGACCCTCTTAAAGGGACAATCCCAGGGATTTTTTGTTTTGATTCATCCTTTGTTTACATTTCAGGTTTGCATTGCTGAGCATGCTCACTTTTGGCTGAGGGGGTTGGGGGAAGACTGCCTGCAGGAAACTTCAAAGGTGTTAGCCAAATTCCATCTCAAATTGCAGTTCTACTGACAACAGTCTCAGTGTCACCCATTCATTAGTTTAATCTGTGCATTTATCCATTGGGAAAAGTAGCCTTTCAGGCATTTAATGACATAACTACTGCTGCTGCTACTACTATAGAAAACACAGCAGTAATGTAATACTTTTAAATGGGCATTATTTTGTTTCTAAAATCAGTTACTTGCTAGAGTACTTTGTTTATCTTTTAGTGCAGTGTAAGTCATATTTATACAGAGACATGATTTTCAGAGAATGTTGTTAGCATACTGCAGGATAGATGTTACAAACTTCAGTGTGGTTTGGTTGTTATTAGGAAATGCTAAGACTTTACTGTTTGTTCTTTTGTATTTCCCCTCCCCCACACACAGGCCATTAGATTTGTTAATCTAGTCACACTCAAATCTGCATTCTTTGCAGCACTGAAGTTACATCTTTAGTATGCGCTTGTTTAGGTAAAACTTAGTGGAATGATTATCCCAGCCTGGACAGTTGTATTTATTTTCATGCTTGTTGCAACATGCTTTCTTTTTTCGTTTACAGATAATTATTTTTCATATGTTCAGCAATAGTGTTGTTTATTAGTCCATGTACTTATACAATAGTTTCCCTTCAGTTCCAGACAGCATTGCTTTGAGCATTTGGATTATTGGAAACAAACCCACTGAGTTGCAAATGTCCTAATAGAAGAATAAAATCTCTAACATTTCAATAAGAATATTGACAGACAACATTGAAACTGAATCTTGTTACTTTTACCAAAAGTATTTTCCCCTTAGCTGGCACCTTTCAGGAATCACACAGTAACTGTCTGTATAATAGTGATTCCATCCAACTCAATTTATTTATTTTTTTTCCCTGCGCTGCAATAAAATCTTTGAATCTTTCACTCTTTCCCTGAATATTTGACTGCAAGAGTTACAGCAGTCATCATTTGAAAGTTGATGCAAATGCAGTCTCTATATTTCCCTATATTTTCATGTGTGTGTGCATAAGTATGCGTGCAATATGTAACCTAAGTTTATCTCTCTATTATTTGTTAGTTTTATGTACAGTGGTGTTCCTTGAACTAGCGAGCATGTATTATAGATGTTTTTCAGTGTAGTGATTCATCAGCAGTTTCTCTTTTTTCAACAAAATATCAAACTTGATTTCACTTGCGATTTAGATTGTTTCATTTTCGACCTGCTACATTGAAAATATCTGTCTATGCCTACATATGATAGTTATGAAAATGTCAAATAAATAAAACTATGACTTCACATGGAAGCTGTGTGTTTGCTTGCTTGTTTACTTTATTATGTAAAATAAATGAAACTGAAATTTCACATGGAATATGTATGTCTCTTTACTTACTTATGTATGTATACAGTTGTACTGGCTAGTGATAATTAGGCACAAATAGTCTGTCTAGTCTATAAGAATATGCATGCAGTAAAAGTCGTTACTTTCTTGTGATTCCATGACATTTCAGTTATAACTCACTTCAGGCTTCGTGACCACAGAGTGGCGCACAGCTACAGTCATCCCACTCCACAAGGGGGAATCCACTTTGTATCCCAGGAATTACCATCCCATCAGTCTGATGAGCCTAATCTGTAAGGCCATGGAACGTATTATCATGGAACTTATAAACAAAGATATTGGCAACCTTCAAACACTGGACCCCCACCAAGTTTGGGTTTGTGAAGGGCCGATCTTGCCTCCTGAACCTGATCTACTTCTTCAAATCGGTCTTCATAGCCGTGAACAAGGGTAAGGTGGTTTACACAGCCTACTTGGACCTCGACAAGGCTTTCAACACTATCCCCCACTCTGGAATCATAGATAAACTTACAAAGCTGGGCATTAAACCCTATATTACTCGATGGGTTGCAAACTGGCTTACTGACAGAACACACACTGGAAAAGTAGCCAACTCCAAATCCAGCTCCAGACAAGTGACAAGTGTTGTACCACAGGGTTCTGCCCTGGGACCACTCTTGTTTGGCATCTACTTCTGTGAAGTACAGGCCAACACTAAGGGACTCTGGCTTACAAAGTCCGCAGATGACTACAAGCTGGAAGCCATTATTGAATCCCCATATGATCCGGATTTACTACAAAAGGGCCTTACAGAAACAGATGTCTGGTGCCAGAGCCATGGGCTCTAGCTAAATGTCAAAAAAATGTATAGTTGTCCCCTTTGGGAAAAACCACAAACCTGTGAATTAACACATAGGTGGCAGTACACTAAACACTGAAAGTATGATGAGACCTAGGGACACAGGTGGACAGTGGTCTCACCTTTGATAACCACATAGCCAAAAACCATTAGAAAATCATTCTATGCGGCACACCTCATCACTAAGGGCTTTTCATCTAGAAAAAAGGAGGTCAATGTCTTTCTGTACTCATTCCACATTAGACCCATTATAGAATACAATGCCCTGTTTGGTATGTACCTCACAAGACATCTGCAACAACTAGAAAGGCCACAGAAATACCTCACAAAAAGAATCACAGGCCTAAAGCAGATGCCTTATGCTGACCATCTAAAGAAACTCCAGCTATACTCTGTCGCATATTGCCTACTCATAGGCGATCTCTGCCTAACATACAAGGCCATGTCAAATCCAGAGTTGCTGGACATGCTAATCCCAATCCCTCTGAGCCACATGCTCCAGGGATCTTAACCTTGTCATCACGATGAATAGAACATGCCAGAGGAATAGTTTCCTGACCCAGAGACTCTGATACTCTGGAATAGGCTGCCCATATATGTCTTCAAGAGGAACCTTGATGATTGGATGGGAGATAGGAAATTCACCCTGGGGATCACATCAGTAGTCCTGCTAGACAGGCGTCCAGGAATGTAAATATTTGTGGGAAGCAATAGCCATGTAATTGTTATGGCTAGGCTTGTATAGGCCCTAGGCCTGATAGCCTAGTACCTACCTATGAACTGAAGGCATACCTCTCAACCTTATAGTGCAACAGAAAAGCCTTGATAGAAACATTTAAATGGCTAAAGTAGTTACCCTAGGCCTGATAGCCTAGTACCTACCTATGAACCTATGAACTGAAGGCATACCTCTCAACCTTATAGTGCAGACAGAAAAGCCTTGATAGAAACATTTAAATGGCTAAAGTAGTTACCAAACTTCAAGATAAAAGAGGAGAGGACAGTAACTTTACTAAAAGTGTTACACAACAGCATTATGTTACAAGTAGAAGACAGAGTCCATATGACTCAAAGATGTCTAGTTACTCCACAGGAAATACCCTCTACCACTTATCCACCTACTGTTAGTAATCAGGTTCTCACTGCCCTCTCCAGAGCTAAACACACTACAGAAATGGGCCCTGATAACATCCAGGGATGCCTTCTAAATAGTTTGATACATGACATGTCAGGCCAACTAGAACCTCTATTCAGCCACAGTCTCCAGACAGGCTTTATCCTTAGGGAATGCAGGACTGCAATGGTCATCCCTCTACATAAAGGTGGACCATCAACAGACCCATAAGCTGGACTAGTCTTATATGCAAGGCCATGGAAAAAGTTATCATGGATCTATTAAATACACTGGAAATCTTCAAACACCGAACCCATCCCAGTTTAGTTTCGTCAAGGGTAGGTCACACCTACTAAACCCCGTGGACTAATGTGAGAATGCCACTTGAACCATGGATGACTGGCAGAAAAGTTCATATGGCCTACCTCAACCTGTTAAAGGCATTCAACACACTGCCTCACTTAGGTATTATAGACAATCTCAAAAATGTAGACATAAATCACTATGTAACCCGATGGATAGTCAAATAGCTCATGGATAGGTCACATGAAGTTAGGCTGGGGGAATACAGCTCCTCAACTAGGCCTGTTACTAGTGGTGTTCCACAGGACTCAGCACTTGGACCTCTCCTGTTTGGAATACACTTCTCTGGCATCATAGCAAATATAGAGGGTCTTTAGGTGAACGAATCTGCAGATGACTGGAAGTTGGGTACAATGACTGATTCATCTAAAGATGTAAATATCCTTGAGGAGGGTCTGAGAGACAAGTAACTGGTGCCTGAAATATAGCCTAATACTCAGTTCCAAAAAATGTATATGTGTACCCTTTGGGAAGTTGACCACCCCTGCAAATTACAACACTAATAACACTCTCCTAAAAGTAAGCACAGTGGTAAGGGACTTGAGAACTCAGGTTGACAGTAACCTGAACTTTGATCACCATGTGTCCATGGTGGTGAGAAAATCCTTCTATGTGTGCCAAGTTATAACTTATGGCTTGGCATCCAGATCTAAGGAGATCATAATCCCACGATACGTAGCCCTCATTAGACCAGTAATCAAGTACACTGTACTCTTCAGCATGTACCTGACCAGGCATTTCTATAGTGGCCACAGAGAATCCTCATTAAAACAATACAGGGTGTAAAAAAGTACAGTTGTGTACACTTACCATAAATGTAGATGTTAGAGTGTCTTCACTGTTGCAGTCATGACTGTAGGGTGCTCCCCTGCTGGCAGGCAGTCCTCGGTTGGCCAGAATCCCAAAGTCTGGTTCTGGCGTTGGCTGTTCAGCCATGCTCCCTGACGTCAGAGCGCCAGGAGTACAAAGCTGACAGCTGACACCATGTTCTCCAGTTTTTCTTGCCAAAGATGTCAGGTGTTCCAAAATGAGTAAGATCCCATACCCTTTGCAAATACACCTCAGGCGAAGGGTGAAGAAGGGAACCACACAAAGGAAAAAATAAGAGGGGACAGGAGGGAGGGTAACCCAGACTGCAACAGTGAAGACACTCGAACATCTACATTTATGGTAAGTGTACACAACTGTACTATGTTCATCATGTTTCACTGTTGCAGTCATGACTGTAGGGTTGAATCCCAAAGCAGAATAAAAGGGAGGTGGTCATAAAGTAGAGGGGGCAGCCAAAATGCCCTGCAAGACTGCAGAAGCAAAGCCTGCCCTAGACTTAGAGTAGAGAGGTACATTGTAGTGCTTGGAAAAAGTATGCACTGAATTCCAAGTTGAAGCTTCCAAAATGTCTTTGGTAGGAACTCCCCTGAGGAAGGCAGCTAAAGTGGCAACAGCTCTGGTAGAGTGAGTCCTTATACTCCCTGGCATTATCTTTCCATGGTGTGAATAGCAAAATCTGATTCCATGAGCAATCCATTTAGAAATGGTCTGTTTTGAAATGGCTTTACCTTGGGAACTTGAAGCATAAGAAACAAACAATTGCTCTGATTTCCTGATGTCCTTGGTTCTGTCCAGGTAAAAACGTAGTTGTCTGTGCACATCCAAGGAATGCAAGATCCTTTCCCCTTTATTTTGAGGAGTGGGGGAAAAAGGTGGCAAGTGAATAGTTTGATTTAAAGCCACTTTGGAAACCACCTTAGGCATAAAAGTAGGATTAGTCCTTAAAGACACCCTGTCTTGATAAAAAATAATATAAGGCTCCACAGCCATAAGAGCTTGCAACTCTGAAACCCTCCTGGTAGAGGTCAGAGCTAACAGGATGGCTGTCTTCCAAGATAAAAACTTGATGTCAGATGAGGCAGCGGGCTCAAAAGGAGATAATGTGAGCTTTTCCAAAACATAGTTGAGATCCCAAGCATCAAATGTGCAATGCTTTATTACTTCATTAGTTATTCTTCCCCATTGTATACTGTGCTTTACAAATTCCAAAATATCACTAACAATTTTTATAGTGTATATTAACAGGAGGACTGAAGGGCAAAAAAAGGAAAACAAATGTTTATATTTCTACGTAACTACAGTTAATGACCCAGGTACTGAAGCAGCAAGCTGAGGGGGAAGAACAACTAGACAAAGCTTACCCACCCCTCTATTACAGGGATAAACTGAGGTGGGGCACATGTACAGTGACGAATATTCCACCTACAATTTTCAGCGAAGACCAGAGATGGGATGGTGGCATTTGCTTACAATAGGTGGGGGAACTACAGAAATAACATTACGATAGCAAAGCATCCATTACACCTACAGTCTGGCCACCCACTGGAAGCATACAGGCACGTACATTAACAGTACAGCTTAAAGTTAAAATCTCTCTGATGGCTGCTTGGATGGCAAGTTATGCTACAATCATGTTCTGACCACATACAAGGGAAACAAGATCAATGGCAGGCAGGAAAAAGAACATATATTAAAAAAAAAAAAAAAAAAAAAACTTTGCCTTTCTATCTCGTCTGTTATGCCAGAATTACTGTCAAACAAGTACATGATATTATTGCTAGTGTGAAAAACACAATGAATGATTGTGTATTTAATGAATGTATTAATATTAAATTGGCTGAGTATTTAATTGTTGAATCACCCTGCATTCCTAGTTTTCATGGCCTTCCAAAGATGCATAAGGACCCTGTAACTCCCCCTTTCAGACCGATAGTAGCAGGTGCTGGGTGGGCTACAGAATCTTGCTCAATTTTTGTGGAGAAGCAGCTGAGACCCGTTTTGGATAAGTCTAATGTAGTCCTGCGAGATTCTAAACATTTTCTACAACAACTGTATTCGTATGTAGAGCAGAATGCAACATCTTGTGATTTTATGGTGGTGATCACGGATATTCAATCCTTGTTTACCGTCATACCTAATGAGTTAGGTATTGAATATGTGAGTAAATACTTATCTATGCATAGTGGCTATGTTGGCAATAAAATAGATTTCATTTGTTTACTTATGGAGACCATCCTCGAAAATAATACCCCGGATTCATGAAGCTCGGCGCAAGCCCGGTGTAAGGCGTGCGCCGGCAGTGCAGTGTATAACCGGCGTAGCAGCGCCACATGCATAGTAATGAGTGCACGCCGCAACCACAACCACGTGCAGAGGGCACGTGCGTGAGCCCAAGTAGGATGAGCCCGTAGGCGTGGCCAAGCCGGCATGCAAGGAGCAACTTAAAGTGCTGACTGTCACAGGCCGCCTGCAATAGTAACCGCACCAGCCAGTGTCCGTGGATAATGAAACGTACACAGAGTATGCAACATAGTACCCGTCTACTCAAAATGGAGAACCAAACATTAACCCACAAAGTCCAAATTGTACCCGTCCAAGGAACAAAGGATACGCATAATACCGTGTCCGTCATGCAATGCACTGTCAGTGGGCATACCCAGTGAAGGTGTACCGCAGCATGTCAGCGCGCCGCACCTACACACAAGTAGCCCCATGGGCATGGTCACCAGCAGTTCCACAGTGGTAGTGAGAGTATACAGCCGGGCAGCCGTGTCTATATAACAACCAGAAGGAAACCAGATACCCTAAACACAGACAAACATGTGCATAGCAACATGTACTACACCCAGCAACGTACCCGTCACATACACATAGGATGGCGTATGCCGAAGCGGAATATCCAGAAGCAGAACCCATGCATGCAAATGTAATACACAACAGCCCCGTCATAGCATGTAACCCGCACCCATGTACGACCGTCCACCCAATCCAGCTAGCAGCCATGCGCAGCTGCACACCTACACACAGTGGGTATACCTCAAATGTAGTATGAAGTATAGTCCTAGGCAGTGCCACGCATGCAAATATGTACCCCACATGTCAACATCCCACCTCAGGTACTGATATCCAAATGGCTGCATGTGAATGTGTTGGCAGAATGCGTACATCCCGCATGTGGTATGGACCTGTCAAAACCCCATAGGCATTCACACGCCATGGTGTCCATAACTGTACACATCTGGACAAAGCAGTATGTGTAGCCACTGTACCGATGATCAGCTATGCAGATATGTCAAACACAACACATAGGGCGGAACATCCGCCCACCAAGCAGGACACCCCAACGCCACATGCACAGAAGGTGAAGGTGGGACATCACACGTAGATAATAGTGGTGCCGGATGGCCAAACACCCATGGCCAATGCAAAGGATTGAATAACATGTATATGCCCGGATGAATGGGTATGTCATATCATGGGAATAGCCTAAGCTATCCAACATAATAGCCATGCGTACCAGATACAAACTGCCAGTAACACGCAGTAGTAATGCAGGAAGGCATACACGACTGTAGGAATATCACAGGACATATGGCACGTGCCAAGTGTCGACGCATGACACAAATGTCCAGGATGGGGCCCCCTGCAAAGAGGAACACGTGCCAACCCCACCCCCCACTGACGTATTGGCAGTGGAAACACAACCCAAACACACACCAACACCACTGTCCATCCCACGATAGCAACGGAGGCTGGTCAAAGACCACCATGATGCATGCACAAACTGGGACACATGTAACCGTCGCTCTGACAACCCCCCACAGGCCAACGAATAATAGTATGGACATACGCATGTAATGCTGCGAAGGATGTGTGGTAGTCCTCAGTATCACAGAGGTAGGTACACAGATACACTGTAATCAACCGTGACATATGTGCACTGTACACAGCATACCTGCAGCTAATACATAGTTCAATCATGTGCCACAGAAATATCCATGTACGAATGAGGACAGGGGATAGACAAGTGTGAATGGGACAAACTATGAACGTAGGTTCATAGGTTCATAGTAGGTTATCTGCCCAAGGGCATTTATAAGCCTAGCCCATAGTTATGTGGCATTCGCCACCCCTTCATTTTTAAGAAAACTATGCCTATTATATTGCTGTACCTCTGTCAAGCAGTGACACTGAAGTAATCCCTGTGGTATATCTGCGATCTCCCATCCATTGGTCAAGAGTCCTCTTGAACAAGGCCAGCGAGGTGCTCTGCCCCACATGTACCGGGATGTTGTTCCACAGCATAGTGAGTCTCTGGGTGATGAATCTGTCCCTCCAGCACGTTCCATTAATGACCGTGTCAAGGTTTAAGTCTCCCACCCTTGTGGTTCTGAGGGATCTAGATTCTTTAGGTGAAGCATATTCATCAAATCTGGGTTTGACATGGCCTTGTATGTCAGGCACAGGTCACCTCTGAGCAAGCGGTATGCGACTGAATAGAGCTGGAGTTCTTTCAGTCGGGCAGCATAAGACATATTCTTGAGACCCTGTATCCTTTTGGTGATGAACTTTTGGGGCCTTTCCAGCTGCTGCAGGTGTCGGGTCAGATACATTCCGAATGGGGCATTGTACTCAATCATAGGTCTAATGAGTGATGAGTACAGGGGGACGATGACCTCCCTTGATCTAGATGTGAATCCCTTCATGATCAGGTGGGCAATGTAGAAGGTCTACCTAACTACTTTAGCAACGTGAGTGTCAAACGAATGGTTACTGTCAACCTGGGTCCCCAGATCCCTGGTAACTTCTTCTGTGCTCACTGGATTGCCACCTATATGGTAGCTAGGGGTGACCTTGTTTTCCCCGAAGGGTATGACTATGCATTCCTCGGCGTTTAGCTTTAGGCCATGTCTCTGGCACCAATTATCTGTTTCTGTGAGGCCCTTAGGAAGGATATCTGTGTCAGATGTGTGTTCAACTATGGCACCCAGTTCGCAGTCATCTGCAAACTTTGTCAGCCATAACCCTCCTGTGTTTGCTTGTACTTCTGAAAAGTAGATGCCGAACAAGAGTGGACCCAGGACTGAGCCCTGTGGGACACCACTTAAGACCGGCTTTGAGTCTGACATGGCGCCAGCAACTCTGACCGTGTGGGTTCTGTCACTTAGCCAGTTTGCAACCCATCTTGTGATGTATGGGTTTACATTCAAGCTGATGAGTTTTTCAATGATACCTGAGGGGGGTATTGTGTCGAAGGCCTTTGCCAGGTCGAGGTAGGCTGTATGGACTGCCTTACCCTCATCAATGGCCTTGGTGACTGTTCCGAAAAAGTCAACCAAGTTTAAAAGGCATGATCTGCCTTTGACCAAGCCAAACTGGGTTGGATCCAAAGTCTGCAAGTTCCCTATGTCTTTATCTATGAGTTCCATTATGATCCTCTCCATGGCTTTGCAGATAAGGCTTGTCAAGCTAATGGGACGGTAATTTCCAGGGTCAGTGGAGGCACCGCCCCTGTGAAGTGGGACCACAGTCGCCTTGCACCACTACTTGGGTACGTATCCTGAGGTGAGGCTAAGATTAAACAGCTGTCCTAACTGCGGTTTTAATTCCTCATTGAGTTCGTGGAGTACACAGCAGTGGACACCATCTGGTTCCATGGATGCTGTGTTTACTGCCTTGGAGAGAGCAGTTCTCACCTGGGTGTTACAGATGTTCTGTGGGGCTACAATCCTCTGGTATAGATACCTCTCCTATTGGGGGGGAGGGGGGGGGATAAGTTTGCACTGAACCTGTCAGCCAGTATGTTGGCAATGTGTGTAGGTTCAGTAATCTTCACATCATTTTGAACTAATTCTGAGCATATCTGGGAGTTTCCTCCTAGGTGTCTAACATAGCTAAAGAAGGCCTTAGGATTGTCTTTTGAGTCCTTGGTGATTTATCTCTCAAATTTGCCTTGGATGATTTTATGAGAGCTCTTAGTTCTTCATGTATAATGAGCAAGGGTGTCTTACCTTTCAAGGATTCTGCTCTATCTTGTAGTAGCTACCTCCTTTTGTTGTAGAGCTTGTTTATGGCTGGGGTCTACCAGACTGGACGCTTGCCTTTGGTACAAAGAGTCTCAGTTTCGTTTGGGATTGCCTGATCCATGCAGTCCTGTAGGTGCTGGTAGAAGGCATATGTAATTGATTCAGCGGTTTGAGTAATGTTTACCACTGGCTCAGGGGCCTTAAAGGATACCACACTAGTGTTTAGAAGTGTGAAGTTGGCTTTTGAGAAAGGCATATGTATGGTTACCGGCACCACCCACAGCATCGTATGCCAATAGCAGAAGCTATTGTAGGTTGTCCAAACACACGTGTCCGTACACACGGAATATCATAGCAATAACCCACGCCCGGATGTGGGTAATGCTAGATATACCCACGGTACACGTGGAGCGGTCCCGAGGCCGATGCCCGAGGGACCACACAAAGGCAACCGTGGGTAAATACAGCAGTACCCACACCCAGACGCGGGTCATTGCTAGTATGCCATATCATCTAGGGAAAGAAACCATATATTCCCAGACATAATGGCACAGCATAATGCCTGTCCGCCGCCCATCTGCAGACATACGGCACCCGCAGCAGTGCGGACGTACTGCGCGAGATGTCCGTTGCCAATGTCGACACTGTCTCGCTATGTGAAACAAAGTCAACATAGCGATTCAATACAAAACAGCGACGGAGAGCCCGATGTCCCCGTTGCTATGCTGTTCAACCTGTTCTGCCATGTTAAATGTGTGTAGCAGAGCGGGACTGCCCCAAAGTAAGCAACGGACATGTCCGTGGCTCAGTGAAAGCTGTCACGCAATGTTAAACCCATGTAACATAGCAACACAGGTTATAAATACCGAGGTATAGTAATGGAAATAGGTCCGGTCGACCAGACCGTGTGCAATTACTATAACACGATCTACAACGGGCACGCCGGCCAATCAGCACACACGGTTAGGAATAATGGGGGGGGATATGGTATCATAGACACGGACAAACCGTGCCCATGTGACTCGTCTGACATTCGTACACGGTCAAGGCAGTTCTGTACACTAGGCGGACAAGACCAAACCCAAAGCACCACAGGTACACCCTGACAATCGAAGGCCTGTATGTGTAGGGGCTATAAGCCCCTGTGATCTGAATATCCCTGCGGTCACGACATATGCATCCTGGGCCATGAGCGGTAGGGAATAAGGAATGTGTAACATGTAGTACCGCATATTTCGCAGCAGGAGAATGGATGCCTGTGACGTACGTGAGTGCGGGGGTGGGGGGATATGTAAATTTAGCTAAGTACCATGGGTATGCATATAAATGAGACAGAACAGCTAACGTGTAGTGGTCACAGCAACCGGCAAACGTGAATGCAGTCCCGTTTGAATTACGGCTATAGAAAATATAAATGTGAACGTACGTACGCGCCCATGCCGCAAAGACAGTTACATGTGTAAAGGTGAAGGTGTGTTCCGCACACGTCCGTCAACCGGATCAGAGATATGTTACCGGAACAGTCACAACTAATACAGACCACGTAACCACACAGACCCAGTAAACATATGTAACCAGAATACGGATATGCATGTGCGCCAGCGCGTAACCCACAATTAGGAAATGCAAGTGCGTGTGCGTAGTGTGATCCGCTCACAGCAGGGAAAGTTAATGCTGTGTCCTCCACGTCAGTTATACATGTCTCAAAACTGTCAGCCTCTGAAAGTATGGAATCGGACAATGCCATGTAAAGTACCGGTAGAAATAGTGAGAAACACATGCTATGTGATAAGACAAACATAGAATGTGGATAGAATAACGTGTGTGTTAGTAGTATGGATTGACGACGGTTATGCATCTGTAACCCGACCCACTTGTCAGAAGATGCCACCGTACGAATTGTGTTTAGTTGGCTCACACTTGTTGACTGGGCTAGGCTAGCTGGATATATGTCCAGTGTCAGCAGAGGCCCGTGGAGAAATGCTCCACACAAAATAATAGCACAACATACCAAAGTACTCATATATGTAACCAAAAATGAACAACAATAGAAAGTGTCCTGAAAGGACTAGTTACATACAGATCCCAGACGACAGAGAAATATATGGCCAGTGGAAGCACATCACAATTACGGGATCAGGTCCCTATAGAAGCAAGAAGGTACAACATGACACGCCAGCGAATTGCCAGATAGACACAGGTCAATGTAACACATAGCAAGATTAAGGGCCAACCTGCCGTACACCATGCCAGAACCTGTACAGTGGAAAGGTATGGTATGGTAATAGATGTGTGTACACAGGTAATCCACAGACAGTAACAAAGCAAGGTATGAAACGAGGGGTTCACATATATATCTACACACAGCAGTGCGACGGCCCATATATATGACACATGGATATAGATATGTCACTCGAAAACAAGATGTAAACAACTACAAGTTTATTCCATATCATATTTATATAGTTATATACAGTCATATTTATATTTAACATTGTGACTCTTATTTACATTCATATTTATACAAAATATGCATTTAATTGTACTTATTTATTCAATGATTTGGAATCTTAATACAACAATTATACACATTAATATACATAATATCATTATCAACACACTACATTCTAAGGTTTACTCACAACAATTATCAATTATGTTTCAATATAGTGATTGTATTGACCAATATTGTATTAATATTAACACATTGTTGTTGTATTAATGTTTCCATTAAGTAATGCATGCAACACTGATTTTTATACGTCACTTTATCTTTAAGACTTGGAGCACTGTCCACTTAACTATGAGCAAGTTTATTGATTAATTGTCTTTAAACTGACTCTGAAGGAAGTATATAAGGGATGACTATCTAATGTATTTCGTACTCTGACGATGCCCCATGTTAGTGGGTGAAAGCTCAGTATCTTTGGACTGTGGAGTGTATCGTTATTGTCATCGTCTGTTTTGGTCTGGTTTATGTTCATTAATGTCTTTTATGAAGATAACCAGGACTCAAGGTCTGCTGTATTTCCGCTTACTGGCACATGGATATGGATATGCCAAGTAATACATAATATGGGTAGTCAAACAGACATCCGCGAATGGGGAACATACAGCATCAGTCAAAACCACTGGCCAGATGGTGACAGTCCAACAAGTTCTAAACTTTACATATGCACACTGGTGTCCATTGTAGGACTCCAAAAATTGCTCCGTTCACAATATCAACCAGCTGCGATCGACCCAGAAGAAATGACAGCCGTGACTACGGCACAGCTAGACATATGCACCACCAGCGTGTTTAAGGTTGATGACAAGTGTCCATGAAATGCAGGACATATGAACAGAAATCCCCAGATTGTCGAGTCCATAGAAGTGCATCCACATCCCAGTCCCACACACATGTAGGATGTGTAATGTGTACTGTCGAGGGTTGCAGCCATGGGATCCTGGGTATGCAGAAATGGGGCTCGGTGTTGTTTGGCAGATAATCCGTTGACCCGCCCCGTGGGAGGGATGTGGGTATAGCACATGCCTTACTCCCCACTAATGATGCAAAGCATCCACCGGATAATGCTGAAAGCAGGTGTGAAATGTGTACAGCCCTATATCAGTGTCCAGTAGGCAATTCCCATGGATGGACAAGCTGCACGACCAAGATGGCACCCATAACTGGAAACCTGGTGGAATTACACAGCTGCAGTAAGGCATAGCACAGGAAATACAGATAGGGACTACATTAGACATTCCCCAT
This sequence comes from Protopterus annectens, assembly GCF_019279795.1. Classification (NCBI taxonomy): domain Eukaryota; kingdom Metazoa; phylum Chordata; order Ceratodontiformes; family Protopteridae; genus Protopterus; species Protopterus annectens. The sequence goes on along the minus strand of NC_056728.1, from coordinate 525,281,440 downwards.
ACAAAGTCAGACCGTCAGCGAATACCGCGCACACAGCTCTCAATCTGCCATCACCAAAATGGGGATCACTCGCCCATAATGCGGAACAAATGGGCCACCTGTGGAACACATACTAATGGCTCACTAACAACTTCAACTAGGAAGGTCATAGGATGGTTAAACTATGCCGCTCCCACTTATAAAGAAGATCCTTTAATGAATTAATATGATTAATGTCAATTGACCATGGATTACACCTAATCAACATAAAATAACCGCTGGCACCTTATGGCACACAATCCAAAAAACACATAGGTAGATGAAACAGTCAACGTAGAAATTGTCCAGGACAGTGCCCAAATGGTATAAAAAGGTTCCTTTATATACAAGTAAGCGCTTTCACCCGTAGGCTCCTTCAGACTTACACATAACATAAAAGCATTCAGGCTTTAAATATCCCTCCTTACATTGTCATTGGTCAATTTCTCATCAAACAATGAACAATTAACCCCAGCATATAAAGCGCAAACGCAATGTTAAATACTCACATATATTAACATCTTTAAAAACATCTTATTAAAACATGTATTATATTATATTGTACTATGCCTAATTCTCATCAATTATAAATCTAACAATATATATAGAAAATATGTATATTATATCAATGTAAAACAGTGGTAAACAACTGAAAGAGTGGACTAATAGGTGTTAAATGTATAGCTGTACCTAAACTACATTCCTGTTATTTGGGTTTAAGCCACCTGCTTCTCAAAAGAGGCTTAATCTGTGCTTCATCATTCAACCCTGGTGTTTGGTCAGCTCTCCACCTAATAATCCATCTCAATTCACATTCTAAAGTATAGTTGGTAATGTCCCCCCCTCTGGGATTAAAATCTAGCCTTTGTAAACACTGAATGTAAAAGTATGCCTTGGGATGTGCACATAGCCGGCCGTAGGCATAGGCCAACCCAGCGGCTGCCTAGGGCGCCGCACTAGCAGGGCCACCTTTCTAGTAGTTATGTCATGTAGGTACACCAGGATGGGGGCACCATGTTTTGTGGAGGTGGGCGCCATGGAGCCCTATCGCCTAGGGCAGCGGTTGATCTAAGGCCGCTCCCGTGCTGCCGTAGGAGGGGTAGTATGGTCTGCAGGTATGTGCTGAAGTGCACATGAAACAGCGGTCTACAAGGATTACCCATAGTGGCGACACCTGCACAGACAGCTATAGCGGGACATACACACGACCATGCACACAGCTCAGATAGACATACACACACCATAAACAGGCAATGATACACAAGGTTTATGGCGAATGGGTACAGTGTCAGTACAGCAAGGATAGCTGTCTGCCACGATATCCAGCAGATGTCTCTAGGGCGTGCCGGAATATGGACGTTGCATGGACAATGAGTGGATATGCATCATACCACAGTTCTATGTGTCAGCCGTGCAAATATGCGATACATGGGACAGACAGCTGTCCATGCAAGAGCAGCTATGGGCATAACATAAGTATGTATATATACATCGAGAGAGATACAGACGGACACATGTGGCAAGACCGGGAGTGTAACGTACACAGCACCACCCCACCACACCACAGCAGGGCGCACGTGGAGAACACGCTACGGAGGTCGCCAACCACAGCAGGCACACAGGCAGTGCACGAGCTGCGTCTCACCATCCACAAACACAGAGATGTCGGCAGGATATAAGTGTTCTGCGGAACCTCTAAAGCCATAACCTATGAACCCATGCAGCTGGGAGCATAGATACACACACACAGCTGGCAGGCATGAGGATTGACCTTACCCCCACCTACCCAAACGCACGACAGTATGACACAGGTATGGAATGCGCTACGTGGACCACTGAACACAGCACCGTCAGAGGCACATGTGTAGGTGGGTGACAACATCCGTAAAGGAATAGACGCCGATAGCCAAGGTATGTGTTGCGAAGCGTCTAAAAGAACTACTCTCTCCAGGGGCAGCTGTAAACACACACACACACACCTCACACACACACGGGGAAGGGCCAGGAGTTGAACCTACTCCTACCTACATGAACACACTACAGCATGATGCATTTACAGAACGTGCTACCGAGATTACTGAGCACAGTGCTGTCAGAGGCATACTTCTAGGCGGGTGACATCATCCGTGAAGGAATAGCTGACAATAGCCAAGGTATGTGTTGCAAAGCGTCTAAAAGCATGACCATTTGCAGAGGCAGCTGGAAACACACACACACACACCTCACACACACACGGGGAAGGGCCGGGAGTTGAACCTACGCCTACCTACATGAACACACTACAGCATGATGCATTTACAGAACGCGCTACCGAGATTACTGAGCACAGCGCTGTCAGAGGCATACTTCTAGGTGGGTGACATCATCCGTGAAGGAATAGCTGACAATAGCCAAGGTATGTGTTGAAGCCTAGCATGACCATCTGCAGAGGCAGCTGGAAACACACACACACACACAGGGAAGGGCCGGGAGTTGAACCTACGCCTACCTACATGAACACACTACAGCATGATGCATTTACAGAACGCGCTACTGAGATTACTGAGCACAGCGCTGTCAGAGGCATACTTCTAGGCGGGTGACATAATCCGTAAAGGAATAGATGCCACAGCCAAGGTATGTGTTGCGGTTTACTAAAAGAACTACTCTCTCCAAGGGCAGCTGGAAACACACACACACACACACACACACACCTCACACACACACGGGGAAGGGCCGGGAGTTGAACCTACCTACATGAACACACTACAGCATGATGCATTTACAGAACGCGCTACCGAGATTACTGAGCACAGCGCTGTCAGAGGCATACTTCTAGGCAGGTGACATCATCCGTAAAGGAATAGCTGACAATAGCCAAGGCATGTGTTGTGAAGCGTCTAAAAGCATGACCATCTGCAGAGGCAGCTGGAAACACACACACACACACACACACACCTCACACACACACGGGGAAGGGCTGGGAGTTGAACCTACGCCTACCTACATGAACACACTACAGCATGATGCATTTACAGAACGCGCTACCGAGATTACTGAGCACAGCGCTGTCAGAGGCATACTTCTAGGCGGGTGACATCATCCGTAAAGGAATAGCTGACAATAGCCAAGGTATGTGTTGTGAAGCGTCTAAAAGCATGACCATCTGCAGAGGCAGCTGGAAACACACACACACACCTCACACACACGCACGGGGAAGGGCCGGGAGTTGAAACTACGCCTACCTACATGAACACACTACAGCATGATGCATTTACAGAACACGCTACCGAGATTACTGAGCACAGCGCTGTCAGGAGGCATACCCCTAGGTGGGTGATATCATCTGCAGAGGCAAGGCAGCCGATAGGGAATGAAGACAGAGAGCGCAGTCACACAGCATGTTACCATCCCAAGGTGGGCGTATAGTAACACGGTAGTGCTTCACTCGGGAATACCAACCAACTACAGAGCACAACATCACGACATGGATACGGGATGCACCACAGACAGTATACCCTATGAGAGGGCAACTGGCGTGCATGATGTAGGCAGCCATTGTGGCATATCAGCCACATATGACTCACCTGGACGGCCACCATGGCTATGCAGGATGTCATTGGCCATAGCTACATGCCTAGTAGCAGACATCGGTGCCGAGTGTACTGTGTACCCCTGAATGGCATACTGGGCATGCCCTCACACCTAGCGGTCGCGAAGGGGAAACATACATGCACACGGGGTATCCTCACAGACGGGCGCGGTGTGCACTGTACTGTGTGTCCATCTACACAGCTGCTTACTGGGCATGCTCACACACTTAGAATCTGCAGAGTGCATACATGCATACACATGGGGTGGAATCATGGAAGGGCAGAGTGTGGACCATCGTGTGTGTCCACCTACACAACAGCAACCTGGGCATGCTCACACACGTGGGGTTGCAAAGGGAAACATACATGCACACGGGTATCTTCACAGACGGGCGGTGTGCACTGTACTGTGTGTCCATCTACACAGCTGCTTACTGGGCATGCTCACACACTTAGAATCTGCAGAGTGCAGACATGCATACACATGGGGTGGAATCATGGAAGGGCAGAGTGTGGACCGTCATGTGTCCACCTACACAACAGCAACCCGGCATGCTCACACACTTAGTATAAAGTGCTACGCCCGCATGCAGACGGAGTGTACACACCGCAAGTCATGGCCAGGTAAACCCGTACACACGCACAGGGTGGGCACACATGCAGTTACACGTACACACACAGATGACATCACAGGAGTCACAGGTGCAGGCTGAACATGTACACACTGCAGTGAACACTGTAGCTGCCATGCCAGCACCATGTCATCGGTGCAGCAGTATGCCTCATGGTCCAGCAACAGCATGTGACATATGTCCACAGGTCTATATGGTGGTGTACGCCCGTCATGCAGAGTACACATGTACTATCAATGATCCCACAGGTGTGATGTAGTCCGCCCATATCGGTATACATGGACAGGCGTGCTCCGCACATACCACGGCCTGACACAGATATGACACATGACTGCAGCTGTACCACAGTGAAACAAAGTCCGGATATGTCATATATGTGATTGGCTGTGTGCATGGACTGCACACAGGACACATACGAAGCCTGTGATGTACCACATGCATAACACTGGCATACGCGGTAATACACACATGAATGAAAGGTGGACACATGTCTGTGGTATGCTCCCCCTACAGGGTGTAGCGGTGTTGACTGGGACACATACCCTTGTACAGTTTGCCTGTGACAGCTGTGATACCATACCACAGTCCATGTTCCATGTATGTCGACACACATGTCACAACGTAGCAATGCATACACACATGGCAACAGTGGATACATGTGACACGTGTACTGTGTATGGTGCAGCCATGCATGAGCAGTGTCCGATGTCCATAACACAGTTGCAACCCCCTACCACATGCATACCCATCATGGGGGCCATCATATGGTGGCATAGTAACAGCACGACCTGGCAATTGATGGAGGGGAATCCCTTGCGGTTTATGTAACGTCTACCCTGCTCCCCAGGTGGTGACTTGATTTGTATGTGCGTACAGTCTATCGCACCCAGTACCTCCGGGTATTGTGCCACATGGTGGAAGTGGCGCATATTGCTAGCCAACTCCTCCTGAGATCTGGGGAAGTATATATGCTCATTGGCATGTGGTAACATGGCATCCAGAAACTGGTGTAGTACCCTGGATGCTGATGCCTGTGAGATGCCCATTATATCCCCAGTTGGCCTTTGAAAGGTATCTGTGGCCAGTATTCGCAAGCTTACACATACCTTTGTGTCCACTGGGATGGGCTCCCCTCTGTTGTTTCTTGTTCTCAGGCGTGGCCGGCACAGCTGTAAAATGAAGAAAGGCAACAATCAGGAACCTGAATCAAGGACCAACAATGAAAACCAAGAGAATTTATTCACAGACACGTCCACTGACTAAGCGCTTTCACCTAAAAGGCATCCTCAGAGTCTCAGCAGCACAGCTCCACTATTTGCTGCAATGTGTCCCTATCCACCCTGTAACGCTATACTATCTCCAGGTCTTGTAGCCCCTGGTAGGTTACCCTTGGTCTGAACACTCTCCTTCTCCTCTGAGGCCTACGGTAGTTGTCGGCACCCTCCTCCACAACACCGTCTGTCTCTAACACATGCTGATGGATCACAGCCACGGCAGCACCCAACATGTACATTTTAAAAGTTCCCCGTGTGTTTACACCTATGGTGCGGCGTTTGGGAATACACGGCTGTGTGTTGTGTGCATTCACACTTTATACTATTGTGCTGTACACCCGGTGATGTCATAGGGTGTGTCTGTATGGCCGTATTTGGGGATTACCTTCCGTGTTTTACCGTTGGCACTGCAACACTGTTGCCTTTGGTGTTGCATTACTCTTGCCTGCAATGGATTACCTTTCGACCTTCCCTTACTATTTCTGCATGTTGCACCTCCTATTTCCTGGCATGCATCCTGCTGAGCCCTGTCATGTGAGGTTTCTGGGACATGGCATATTGTGCGTTTTGTGTGCCGCCGCCATTGTGCTGCCTGTCTGCTTGGCTCTGCTGTGTTAGGTCTTCACTCTTTGCAATCTGCTACCTCCCTACTTTCTTTGCATTCATATGCCTCCACTATCACGCTTTTGCAGGTTTCCATGCAGAGTTGTCAGCTGCACGATTGGCCTTCGTGGGTTGATTAGTGTTGATTGCTCATTATTACTCCAATTACACTTCTTCCACATTTCCTCATATTCTCAACATCACCTTCCTGTTTCCGGCGTTATTTGCGGGTGAGCGTCACATGACTGGGTTAAGGGAACGAGTCATCCTCGCACATGCACCTCTGCGCGCATTGTGTGCTCTCAGCTCAACTATTTCCCCACACACCGTCCTGCAGCTGTGATGTGCAATGTACAGCCCAGGTTTGCTTAGCTCCAATGTGCTTCCTCCTACAGTGGCACACCCCTCTGCAGGTGACATGTATTCCCTCTGAGCCACGGTGTATTACCGCTGCGCCGCTTGGTACAGCCTTACCGTGGGGGTTTGCGATTCAGTATTATCTGCCATTGACTACTAATTCATAGTTACCACGCCAACACAGCCGCGAGTCCTTGGCAACCCTTGCACCATGGTTGTGGCTTTCCATGCATACCATGGTGTATTATAGCTATGAAGCTGATGTGTATTACGCTGCTGTTTTATAACATTGTCATATTATTTCATTGTTTTGCACCTTCCGCAAACATGTCCTGGAGTTCTACTGTGAGTTTCTGTGACATACCATTTATGTTATTATTTACATGTTGTGCATGTTTTCTTTTGACAGTCTCTGTGTATTTCGCCATTGGCATATGGTAACAGTGTGATATCTGAGGCTGACAGCCTGCTACTCCTATGTTATGTTTGGGAAAATGTAAACCGCTTTTTTTTTGGTTTACATTGCTGGCCTTATGTTACGCCTGTGCTACTCGTGGATCGCTATATGCCTTCATTTGCATGGTGCAACACCGCACATGGGGTGTTTAGTATACCTACGCCGTGGGCGGCGTAGATCCGTGCACGCCGGTAGTGCACGCGGAATTGATCGCATCTGAATCGCTCAGCGGACATATTTGGCATTGTAACACCTACGCTATGTGTGCGTCTGGCGCAAGGTTCATGAATCCCGGGGAATGTGTTTATTTTCAATGGGAGTTATTGTAATTAAATCCTCAAGGAAGCTATGGGCACGTCATGTGCCAATAGCTACTCCAACATGGTTTTGGCATATTGGGAGGACATGTTTGTCCTCCAAGGGCATGAATTTCTTAGCTTGATCAGCTTTTACAATCATTTTGTAGATGATGTTTATATGTTATGGAGTGGAAATGAAATAGATCTTGTTAGATTCATAGAATACTTACATGGGACTACAAATTTTCTGAAGTTTACTTTTAAGTATTCTAGATCTACTGCGGACTTCTTGGATGTCACGGTAGTAATTTCCTTTTAAAAATGCTTTTTTCCTAAAAT
>NC_056728.1:525247165-525273389 GCF_019279795.1 Protopterus annectens | reverse complement strand
CAGTGGAATACGGTAACCACAGGACAGTGTGGGGAATATGTGTGTACAGCAACCATGTACAATGTGATATGTATGTACGGGGCCAGTATCCATGTGAAAGTCAGTGGGTGAATGTTGCTATGCAAAGGTGATGTGCATGCACCATGTGTCATGCATCCTGATGCCATGACACCCACATGATGTATCCGCCACACTGACACCCGTATGGTCGGTATCGGTATGAGCTGGTGGAGTAACAATGGCGCCAGGTATGTAGGTGTGGGATATCTAGGCATGGACAGTACTCTGTGACAGCATATTGTGTATGTAAGCAAATAGTGAACATGAGGGGCCCCATGACTGAGGACTGTGTAATGCCATATGTACCCGACATGTAGTAGGTACTATGATATGCTTGCACCACTGTGTGTCCTGTCCATGAGTCATATAGCCTAACATACTGAGACACAGGGTATGATGTGCAGGTGGATGTGTACGTTGCCAATACCAGAACGTGGAATGGTGCTGAAGGGCAATGTGAGGACAACGTCTGATGTGTTGGCCTCTGTACCACCCCAACCGCCCATGCAACGGGTGCGACAGGTGGCCAGCATGTGTATGTGGCGTGCTGTGGCACACACAAGCCCAACAAGGGTGCCAGGAAAGGCATGGAGGCCATCAATGTGTGCATGAAGCACGTTCGTGAGGATGTGCCCCAGTGCCATTCAGAACGGTCCAGTCATGGGTGTATGACTGCAGTCCCACACGTGCAATGCAGTGCCACCCATGGGTAGTGCGAGAGATGCGGCTGCACGGCGGTCAAGGTACACAATGTCCGACAACAGGCTAGCAGTGAATATAGTGGGCTGGTGCGGAGACACATACCAAACAGATTGGTGGGACATAACAGCTAGGGACATCGGAAGGTGACATCGGGCCAGTGTCCCAGGATATAATGTGTGCATGTCAGTACCATGTATGTGTCCACAGGGACACTACAATGTCCATGTATGGATTGCGACCCTGTAGTGAGTGAGAGTGTGTATTGTTGGTAAGTACACCATCACCTGGCATGTTGCCAACATTATCTCGGTCTGCAATGCCTGGGTGACTATTGTATGTGACATTGAATGTGGATGTAGCCAAACAACACAGACATTCCACCACACTGCCTGAGGCCCCACACTGCAATGTGCGGCAGTCATGTTTAGGTAGCTAGCCTTGGAGCATGTGATGGACCTCGAGGACCCACCATGGCTGACAAGTGATGCACCCCACACATGTGAATATACACCACCGTGCAACAGCCTGCACATGTGCTCGTACATCAGATGTACATGGAACATGACCACCACTGTGGCATCTGTGAAAAGGTCAGTACCACCATGTCTCTGTGTGGAATAGCATGGTCCCTACCATCGTGTACATGCTACGGAAGTGCACTGTGGTATGTGTCAGCATATGTATGTACAATGTCCATCTGCCGGTGTGTCATGCCATTAACAACTGCTGTCAGCAGACGTCAGTAGTACTGACTGTAGTACACATGTTCCGTGTATGCTGCGATGGGTGTGTTTCCAGTGTGTGGCTAGCAGGGCCGTGAAGCATATGTGTTCATCCACCAAAGGGGGGATAACCCCAGGTGCAACACACCAGACACATGGAGGTATTGTGCATGCTGAGGGTAGTGTAGGTATGGTAAGTGTTGTGTAATGTGTCAGCCAGCTGGGTGGAGTGCACGCCTCAAGCATGTGTAGGTACATGGGTGTATATTCTAGGGAAGTGTGGGTTGCTGTCAGCACATGGCAGTATCAGCTGTCGGAGGCCCAATGTAAAGTATAACAACACAGACAGCATGTAACCTGCGGTGCACAATGTCAACTCTGTTGCGTGTTACAATGTGTCTAGCGGTCACAAACACAGGTATCTGCACATTGAGCACCTATGATGCATTGTGTTCGGCAACTATCCAGGATGTGTGCAAAACACTATGTGATGTGGGGTCCCCTCACCTGTGGGTGTTGCAGTCCAGGTATGTGCCTGGGAGGTATGATCCGTGTACAATCTGTACTCACAGGCGTGCTGTGCAGAGCATGGAGGCAGGTCCCAGTCACTGCAGATAAATGTGAGTGGTGCAATAGTGTGTGTGCCTTGCTTGTGTGCAGCACAGTGGAAGATGCAAGCATTGTCCCACATGACCCCATGCCGTGCCTGCCTGTTACAGCCCTGCTGGAGACAGTTATGTGACACCGCCACAGAGGTAGTATAGCATGTGAATATGTACATGTGTGCTCCACACCCCAGGCAGATGGCTGCGGGTCATGTGTGCCATAGCAGTGTGGTCGACCAGGACTGTCATAGCGGTCAGATATCACATGCCTGTATAATTACAGAATGAGCATAGGCAACAGTTGCAATGACACAGTAGGTCAATGTACAGTGTCCCTGTGTTCAGACCACTGCCTACTGTACACTTGGCTAGACACACACCCAGAGGGGATGACACCGGTGAGCCATCACATGTCCCAGTACACGTAGCCTGTGTAATGCCATCACAGGGTGGTCACAATAACACGTTGTATGAGAGATATATTGTACCAGCTGATGTGTCATGTGTGCATATGTTGAGTTGCACAGCTGTTCACACGTCCGCAACATATCAGTGCATGATGCCTAGTGTAACATGATGTGTGGAACTGCACTGTGATCCACAACAGGGTCATCCGAGACAGGTGTGTTGTGAATGGTGTAACCAATGGTTCCACAGGATATACACCGGTGCTGTTGGCTGCCATGCTGGGGGCCACCAGTGGTACCTACAGTGGTCATACAGACATACTGCACACATTGTTCGGGCAGGAATGTCCATTGTTGTAGATAATGTGTTACTACGTGAAGGTAGGTGTGTGTTGTGAATGATACCCATCCAGATGTGACCATCAGGTGCAGTTATGGTTGTCGACAGCATCACACCCATCCACAGCTGTCAGCACCCTGTCCCCAGAATGGGTATCAGCCACCCTCATACTGTGTGACTAATGTGCAGATGGCGGAACACCTACTACTGGCTGGCTAACAGTGTCATCTAGGAAGGCTATGTGATGGCTGGAATACGCCGTTCTAATGTATAATGATGGTATCCAAATGAAGTACATGGAATCACATATAGTAAGCCATGGCTGGCATGTAAACCATGTACAACAATGACTGTGTGACAGACACAAACAATGTGGAGCCATGTTGAACATGCACCCGTGAGAACACCAAATGAGATATGTTGCACGTATCGATGTACAACTGTCAGCTATGGGCACAGCATGGATGCAGACGCACATCCCCCACAGGCAGTACAGCTCCATGTCGGTAGGGGGGCATTGCACGAGTACATGTGACAGTTGCTGTACCGCCACATGTACTGCACATCCGTCATATAGGGGTAGCAGTGGTACGTGACTGTCGGACATGCCTGTACATACGACCATGTCCCACAGGATATGTGTTACGTGTGTACAACACCTGTTGTACCGTCATCAAGCTGTGAAGTGTATGGGTGCCAGTGTACCTGTGTGACATGTTGTGCAATGGGTGCAAAGGTACGCAGTAGCGCTTTGCATGCCCACATGTCCCACAAAGGTGCATAGCCTGAACATACAATACAAATAGGGTGTTGGATAATAGCATCCTACAAGAGGTGATGGGTATGGGTGGCAACCCACTACCACCTATCTGGGTAAGGCGTGCATGTCCATGACACATTAGCACCTGAGATGTTAGCAGTACAGCTGTACAGGGCAGCATGCATATTCGATCACTAATACCCTTGCGTGTTCCACCACTGGCCTGTTGACAGACAGACACCAACACAATGTGCAGCATTGACATGTGCACAGCACATCACCGCTGGCTACAGTAGAACAGGGTTACTGTGTAGACACGTGCACAGAACATCTGTGCCAGCCACAGTCAAACACGGTATGTGTTGAACCCCACCGTCATTGTAGCCCATGCCACAGACAGATGTTCATGCATCTGTGTATGTACGCCGGGAATGTCCCTGGCCTAGCAGTATAGCTGTGTCAGTGTTGCGAACAACATACTGAATGGGCTGGGTGTGTGAGGTGTGCGTCATACGTGTATGGTCCGATGGATGATACCATCAGTGCCCCCGCTATGTGAACATCCCTGTCCCCATAAATGGATACCTATGCTGCGCCCAACACCACGGTCCCTGTGGGAGGGATGGTGCTGTGTGGTGCACCCACCGACATGGCGTTGGCAGCAGGCACTGGATGTAGACATATGTGGTACCCATGTCAGGCCAGGGTACCATCCATGTGCACGGGATATCATTGTGTGGGCACATACAGCACTGTGTTGAACAATATCACAGCGCATAGCACCTGTCAGGGGTAATGTGTATGCATGGATGTGCGATACCAGCATGCACCATACACACCCCCACCAAGCAGCATGCTGCTTACCTTGCAGAAGGCCATTGTCCACACCATGATGATAGACATGCGTAATGTCCATATACACATAGCAATGACATATGGAATGGACAGCCACCCTCCCAATACCAGTATCCCCCAGGTGGGACACATCCCTGTGCCATGTATGTGACATACCCTGCCATACCATGCAGCCCTGTCCAGCAAGGATGCACGTGCCATCACAGTCATACATGGTGCGATGGCCAAATGGCACTTGCACTATCAACTGTCCAGAGCAGTAATGTGGCACTGATGCACCTTGTGGTGTCACAGGTGCTGTGTGTTGGCGTGTACAACGTGTGTGCGCACATGCTATGTATGACCATCCCTGCTAATGTCATATGATTACACAATGTCCCATGTGTGTCACATGTGCAATACAGGCGAGCCGTGGCAGGTTGTCCAACACCTGTACAGTGCTGTGTAGATGTACATGGCACAACACATGCATGTACGGGTGTCCACGTGTATGTGTGCAGTGCCACCACTGATGTCCATAATGGCTGTGTCTGTGATGCCTAGCGACATATACACAGCATCCAGGTGAACAGTAGAACTGTGCGCACATCGGGACACGTGCCAACTGGTATGAACACAGGTGCAGGCAGGTACACATGTCCACAGCAGGTTACCATCAACATGGTGTGTGTACAGTGTGATGAGTTGACACACAGATATGATATGATACCCGCTGCCTAACGGTGTGACAGCAACATGTCAGCTGTGTCAGTGCCATGATGCATCGCAGAGATTACTGTGCAGATGTCGTACATGTCATAGCAATGTATGTCCAGCGGTATGCCAGTACATCAGTGTAAATGTGACCTGTCACCATCATTATGTCTTACAGATAATGCCACGTTCACGGCTGCCAGCCTTCAGCCGCCAGGAGGATGATGTAATCATACTGTTGCTCCATGACAACTATGACCTGATATTCAGCCATGTTCCACAGCAAGCGCAGCAGCGGGATGACCTGTGGCAGGATATGCGCAGGAGGGTGAACGACGTGGGTGGCAACAACCGCACCTACCAGCAGATACGCCGACACTGCACGGACCTAATACGGCACGCAAAACAGCGTGCCACCACAATTGCCAGAGAACAAGGTGGAACAGGTGGTGGGCCACCAACCCAGCCCCCACTCAAACACACGGAGGAGCTCCTGGCCAGTCTGGGGACACCCAGGGAACATCATGCAGTAACACTACCTGCCATCGTGGAGGTGGGTGTCTCCCAACCAATGAGCCTGGAGCTGCCTGGTAAGTCAGTCTTGCATATGTGTATGATATCTGCCGTAGGTGTGGGTGTCACAGTACACCACGTAATGTACCAACACATGCCAGGTATATGGGCACACAAGCCGCATACTACAGTATGCTACTTTGTGTTTGCAGACGTGTGCATACCACATGCTATCACACAGGTGCATGATGTGACATGCACAGTGCTTACTGTGGCTACAGTCATGGATAATGTTTATACTGTTGTGTTGCCCCTATACAGGTACCTCTGGCGTGTCGCACAGCCATGGGTCCGTCGCAGGTGAGACTGTTGTTAGTAACAGGCATGTTACAGTGTATAGATATTCGCCATGTGGCCAGGTATAACATGCACACCTGGGTTCTGCTCCAGTCATGGTATACAGGTTGCACCACCAGACACACACGCCACCCATGTACAGTAGATACAACCGTTAGTATACACCGGCATGAAACCACAGTACCTGTCAGTGTGATATGTGCAGTCAGCTATGCATACAATGGTGGAGGTGTTCTACAAGGGATGCATATGTAGTATGCATTTGAACACCATTTGTGGTACACACACAGTACCACATAGTGAGCTGTGATCTGGCCAGCACACAGGTGTTACCAATGTGACATATGCCCCTGCATTGTGTGCACACATTGTGACACGGCACATGACATGTCCCACACCCGTGGTTTTCTGTCTGCAATATTGTCACACCATGACATGACTTACGCCTGACATAGCAAACATCCACACTGTTGTCTGCATAGCCCTCTGGATTGTGACACCTCCCACTTGTATGGGTGTATGTCACATGGGCCACCACAAGGATGGGTACACGATGCCCATCACACATAATTGTCCATGACCCAGTCAAACATGGCCATGGGTGTTAGCCACAGGCATGTTGCCACACAGTACGTCTGGAGTGGATAGACACCGTTGCACAATGTCCACACATAGTGTGATCATAGCTGTAGTGGACCACCTGTACATTTGATGTGGTACACCAGACAACTGGAATGCCTGTCTGCAGCCACCAGAGGTGCCACCAATGTCTACCATATACGTGCTGTGGAACAGCATGACTGTGTTGCAGACATGGCAATGCAATGCGTCCATGTTATGCATCGCACAGAAACATACCTGTGTCCTGCTGCCATGCAGTGGCACAGTGCCTGTACTCCCCACTGTATAGCTATGTACACGGCTCACACCAACCACACCTGCACATACATCTTTGTTACACATGCATTCTATCTGTAGCCTGTACACATAACACTGCACTGTGACGCCCAGTATGATGCGGTGCATGTGGTGGGACACCATTGTCACATGTCCACATGTTATCGCATTACGTCGCATGAGTACATGTCAAAGTGACACCAGCCATGTGTACTGTTAACCTGCCTGTGGCCACACGGTGTATCACGGTGATGCATGCAAACTACCATGAATGTGTGTACTGCATGCCTACTGAAATGACACCTGCTAGATGTAGTGTGCACCCCAGGGCAGTATGCATACTACCACTATTAATGTCTGGCCTGCATTCTCTGAGCTGTGGTGTGGGAGTGCTGCATGCCATCTGCAATATCACATGCATGATGTGTCTGCGCGCGTGTGTGTGTGTGTGTGTGTGTGTCTGTGTGTGTGTGTGTGTGTGTGTGTGTGTGTGCATGTGTGTGTGTGTGTGTGTGTGTGTGTGTGTGTGTGTGTGTGTGTGTGTGTGTCTGTGTGTGTGTGTCTGCGTGTGTGTCTCCGTGTGTGTAATGTATCTTACAGTATGTCTTTGTATTCACAGGTGGTGTAGGTGCGTTCCCCTCCTGCGGTCCATCTGATGCTGGTGTCCCCACAGATACTAGCGGTGATGACCATATGCATGAGGTACAGGCAGGGTTGTCAGGGGCAGAAGCTGTGCCATTGGTTACCATCCCACCTATGTCCCCCTCATCCCCGCACACGGTTCTGATGCTGACACATACCACATCACCGTTGCCCATAGAGGAAGGACAGTCAGCGTCTGTTGGCATTGAGCAGGAATGTGTGGTGGCTACAGAAGGTGCATGTACACACCATGTTGCCAGTGTAATGACTGGTGATGTGCCACACAGGCATGTGGCTGGTGCTGCTCGTAGGAGGACCTCTGGCAGACATGCACCTGCTGTACAGGGTGCAGCAGCTGGTATCACCAGACGCATGTTCCAGACTGTAATGGCGGCACAGGCACGTGCTGAACGGCAGAACCAAGAAGGGCAGAGGCTGCAGAGGGCAGCAATCCGTTCCCTAAATGAGAACATCCAGTCACTGGCGAATGCTCAACAGCAGATTGCTAATGTACTGGATAGGCGATTAGGTGAGATGGTTGGAATCCTCGACCGAGGCATGTCAATCCGTGAGCGAGAGCTGTCTGTGCTGGAACACCTGGTAGGGGTGAGGCGTAGGACACATGGCCGTAGGCCAGCAACACCACCTAGTGTAGGTCGACGTGTGCGTGCCACCTCTCATGCCCACTCACACGGTGCCAGTAGCAGCAGCAGTGCAGCTGGTGCTACACTGACCACACCAGGACACAGCAGGCCACGTGGACGAGGCCCTGGCTGGTCCCAGCATGGACACGGTTCCAGCGGACATGTGTCATCGGAGAGTGGCCACTCCATACCTCCACCCGGTAGTGCCTGTGCGACCCCAGGCAGGCACGGGTCACGTGGCCACAGACAGACACAGTGAGCCATAAAACCTGCACTGTACAGTCTGGGGCTGCCAAGTATACCCCGTGTAGGCATCACGTATGGCTGAACTGTGTACACACATACCCACACACGGCAGACACAACTGTAGGGCTCAACCACATCCACATGCATTCTGCACAGTCATGCCCAGTAAATGCACCGGCCCTTACACACACACATGATGTCATCCATTGGTACAGCCTATGCCCCTGGCACACATATCACCCTGTGCATATGATGAAGCCTCTGCTGCATCACTGCCATCCACACCATCGGTGCACGGTTATGCATATATATTCTGATGCACAGGGTGGACAAGATAGTGAGAGGTGTATGTGATACCTGTGTACGCATAGCGTGTGATGTGTATGTTGCAGTGGTTGTGTATGACAAGTGACAGGTGCGTATGTGATGTGGGTTGTGTACTGTCATCATGCAGCAGACATACCATGTAGTGCAGGTGCAGCATGCATTGAGCTGTGTACACGGTATGTGTGACAGTTACATGTGTAGCACCATGTTGGTTCTGTTAACCTGTATGCCTCATATGGTGTACTCAATGTGCCTACTGGGAGCACTGTTATCAGTCCCCCACGTGTAACTGTGGGTTACCCACAGGCACATCTGGCAATATCAGCATACTACATGTACCCGCAACCTGCCTGGACACCTACATAGGTACATAGGTGCATAGGTACATACTAGGCTATGTGCCCTATGGCATGTGTAAGCCTAGCCAGAGTGTGTGTGGCTTTCACTACCCCTTAGGATGGGGATACTATATCCATTGGTCTGCTGTCCCTCTGTCCAGCAGTGACACAGAGATGATTCCTGGGGCATACCTACGATCTCCCATCCACACGTCAGGATTACTCTTTGACAGAGTCAGTGAGGGGCTCTGTTTCACAAGGGCTGGGAATCTGTTCCATGGTGTAGGGAGTCTCTGGGCGATGAACTTGTCCCTCCAGCACATCCTATTTATATCCGTGTTGAGGTTTGTGTCTGTTGCTCTTGTGCCCATGGTTGTTTGGATCCTAGGAGGTGGAGCATGTCCAGGAAACCCAGGTTGGACATGGCCGTGTATGTCAGGCACAGATCACCTCGGAGCAGACGGTATGAGAAGGTATAGAGCCGGAGTTCCCTCAGTCGGGCAGCATGTGACATATGTTTCAGCACCTTTATCCCTGTGTTGGGGAATGTTTGGGGTCCTTCCGACTGCTGCAGGTGTCGGGCTAGGTACATTCCGAATGGGGCATTGCACCCAATCATTGGTCTGATGTGTGAAGAGTACAGGGGTACAATGACCTCCCCTGATCTGGATGTGAATCCCTTCATGACCAGGTGGGCAATGTGGAATGTCTTCCTAACCACATTGGCAATGTGAGTGTCAAGAGAGGTTACCGACAAGTTGGGTCCCCAGGTCCCTGACCACGTCAACCGTGTTTAATGGATTACCACCTATGTGGTCATGCTCCCCGGACTCCCTCAAAGTTCCACATTGGAAGGGTCTGTTACACATTCAGTGTTAGGAATGGTTTAGGTGTAATCCATGGTCAATTGACATTAATCATATTAATTCATTAAAGGATCTTCTTTATAAGTGGGAACAGCATAGTTTAACCGTCCTATGACCTTCCTAGTTGAGGTTGTTAGTGAGCCATTAGTATGTGTTCCACAGGTCGCCCATTTGTTCCGCATTATGGAAGCGAGTGATCCCCATTTTGGTGATGGCAGATTGAGAGCTGTGTACGCCGGTATTCGCACGACGGTCTGACTTTGTATGGGGAATGTCTAATGTAGTCCCTATCTGTATTTCCTGTGCTATGCCTTACTGCAGCTGTGTGATTCCGCCAGGTTTCCAGTTATGGGTGCCATCTTGGTCGTACGCTTGTCCATCCATGGGGATCGCCTACTGGACACTGTTATAGGGCTGTACACATTTCAAACCTGCTTTCAGCATTATCCGGTGGATGCTTTGCATCATTAGTGGGGAGTAAGGCATGTGCTATACCCACATCCCTCCCACGGGGCGGGCCAACGGATTATCTGCCAAACAACACCAAGCCCCATTTCTGCATACCCAGGATCCCATGGCTGCAACCCTCGACGGTACACATTACACATCCTTCATGTGTGCGGGACTGGGATGTGGACGCACTTCTATGGACTCGACAATCTGGGGATTTCTGTTCGTATATCCTGCATTTCATGGACACTTGTCATCAACCTTAAACACGCTAGTGGTGCATATGTCTAGCTGTGCCGTAGTCACGGCTGTCATTTCTTCTGGGTCGATCGCAGCTGGTTGATATTGCGAACGGATCAATTTTTGGAGTCCTACAATGGACACCAGTGTGCATATGTAAAGTGCAGAACTTGTTGGACTGTCACCATCTGGCCAGTGGTTTTGACTGATGTTGTATGTTCCCCATTCGCGGATGTCTGTTTGACTACCCCTATTATGTATTACTTGGCATATCTATATCCATGTGCCAGTAAGCGGAAATAGAGCAGACCTTGAGTCCTGGTCATCTTTATAAAAGACATTAATGAACATAAACCAGACCAAAATAGACGATGACAATAACGATACACTCCACAGTCCAAAGATACTGAGCGCTTTCACCCACTAACATGGGGCATCGTCAGAGTACGAAATACATTAGATAGTCATCCCTTATATACTTCCTTCAGAGTCAGTTTAAAGACAATTAATCAATAAACTTGCTCATAGTTAAGTGGACAGTGCTCCAAGTCTTAAAGATAAAGTGACATATAGAAATCAGTGTTGCATACATTACTTAATGGAAACATTAATACAACAACAATGTGTTAATATTAATACAATATTGGTCAATACAATCAGTATATTGAAACATAATTGATAATTGTTGTGAGTAAACCTTAGAATGTAGTGTGTTGATAATGATATTATGTATATTAATGTGTATAATTGTTGTATTAAGATTCCAAATCATTGAATAAATAAGTACAATTAAATGCATATTTTGTATAAATATGAATGTAAATAAGAGTCACAATGTTAAATATAAATATGACTGTATATAACTATATAAATATGATATGGAATAAACTTGTAGTTGTTTACATCTTGTTTTCGAGTGACATATCTATGTCCATGTGTCATATATACGGGCCGTCGGACTGCTGTCTGTAGATATATACATGTGAACCCCTCGTTTCATACCTTGCTTTGTTACTGTCTGTGGATTACCTGTGTACACACATCTATTACCATACCATACCTTTCCACTGTACAGGTTCTGGTATGGTGTACGGCAGGTTGGGCCTTAATCTTTCTGTGTGTTACAATTACCTGTGTCTATCTGGCAATTCGCTGGCGTGTCATGTGAGACCTTCTTGCTTCTATAGGGACCTGATCCCGTAATTGTAACGTGCTTCCACTGGCCATATATTTATCTGTCGTCTGGGATCTGTATGTAACTAGTCCTTCCAGGACACTTTCTATTGTTGTTCATTTTTGGTTACATATATGGGTACTTTGGTATGTTGTGCTATTATTGTGTGTGGAGCATTTCTCCACGGGCCTCTGCTGACACTGGACATATATCCAGCTAGCCTAGCCCGGCCAACAAGTGTGAGCCAACTAAACACAATTCATACGGTGGCACCTTCTGACAAGTGGGTCAGGTTACAGATGCATAACCGTCGTCAGTCCATACTACTAACACACACGTTATTCTATCCACATTCTATGTTTGTCTTATCACATAGCATGTGTTTCTCACTATTTCTACCGGTACTTTACATGGCATTGTCCGATTCCATACTTTCAGAGGCTGACAGTTTTGAGACATGTATAACTGACATGGAAGACACAGCATTAACTTTCCCTGCTGTGAGCGGATCACACACGCACACGCGCACTTGCATTTCCTAATTGTGGGTTACGTGCAGGCGCACATGCATATCCGTATTCTGGTTACATATGTTTGCTGGGTCTGTGTGGTTACGTGGTCTGTATTTGTTGTGACTGTTCCGGTAACATATCTCTGATCCGGTTGACGGACGTGTGCGGAACACACCTTCACCTTTACACATGTAACTGTCTTTGCGGCATGGACGCATTACGTACACGTTCACATTTATATGTTCTATAGTCATAATTCAAATGGGACTGCATTCACGTTTGCCGGTTGCTGTGACCACTACACGTTGGCTGTTCTGTCTCATTTATATGCATACCCATGGTACTTAGCTAAATTTACATATCCCCCCACCCCACCCCACCCTGCACTCACGTACGTCACAGGCATCCATTCTCCTGCTGCGAAATATGCGGTACTACATGTTACACATTCCTTATTCCCTACCGCTCATGGCCCAGGATGCATATGTCATGACCGCAGGGATATTCAGATCACAGGGGCTTATAGCCCCTACGCATACAGGCCTTCGATTGTCAGGGTGTTCCTGTGGTGCTTTGGGTTTGGTCTTGTCCGCTTAGTGTACGGAACTGCCCTGACCGTGTATGAATGTCAGACGAGTCACATGGGCACGGTTTGTCCGTGTCTATGATACCATATCCCCCCCTCATTATTCCTAACCACGTGTGCTGATTGGCCGGCATGCCCGTTGTAGATCGTGTTATAGTAATTGCACACGGTCTGGTCGACCGGACCTATTTCCATTACTATACCTCGGTATTTATAACCTGTGTCGCTATGTTACATGGGTTTAACATTGCGTGACGGCTTTCACTGAGCCACGGACATGTCCGTTGCTTACTTTGGGGCAGTCCCGCTCTGCTACACACATTTAACATGGCGGAACATTTTGAACAGCACAGCAACGGGGACATCGGGATTTCCATCGCTGTTTTGTATTGAATTGCTATGTTGACTTTGTTTCACATAGCGAGACAGTGTCGACATTGGCAACGGACATCTCGCGCAGTACGTCCACACCACCGCGGGTGCCGTATGTCTGCGGATGGGCGGCAGACAGGCATTATGCTGTGCCATTATGTCTGGGAATATATGGTTTCTTTCCCTACATGATATGGCATACTAGCAATGACCCGCGTCTGGGTGTGGGTACTGCTGTATTTACCCATGGTTGCCTTTGTGTGGTCCCTCGGGCATCGGCCTCAGGACCGCTCGACGTCTACCGTGGGTATATCTAGCATTACCCACATCCGGGCTTGGGTTATTGCTATGATATTCCGTGTGACGGACACGTGTGTTTGGACAACCTACAATAGCGTCTGCTATTGGCATACGATGCTGTCGGTGGTGCCGGTTACCATACATATGCCTTTCTCAAAAGCCGACTTCACACTTCTAAACACTAGTGTGGTCTCCTTTAAGGCCCCTGAGCCGGTGGTAAACATTACTCAAACCGCTGAATCAATTACATATGCCTTCTACCAGCACCTACAGGACTGCATGGATCAGGCAATCCCAAACGAAACTGAGACTCTTTGTACCAAAGGCAAGCGTCCAGTCTGGTGGACCCCAGCCATAAACAATCTCTACAACAAAAGGAGGTAGGTACTACAAGATAGAGCAGAATCCTTGAAAGGAAAGACACCCTTGCTCATTATACGTGAAGAACTAAGAGCTCTCATAAAATCCTCCAAGGCAAATTCGAGAGATGAATCACCAAGGACTCAGGAGACGATCATAAGGCCTTCTTTAGCTATGTTAGACACCTAGGAGAAAACTCCCAGATATGCTCACAATTAGTTCAGAATGATGTGAAGATTACTGAACCTACACACATTGCCAACATACTGGCTGACAGGTTCAGTGCAAACTTCTCTCCCCCAATAGGAGAGGTATCTATACCAGAGGATTGTAGCCCCCAGAACATCTGTAACGCCCAGGTGAGAACTGCTCTCTCCAAGGCAGTAAACACAGCATCCATGGGACCAGATGGTGTCCCCGGCTGTGTACTCCATGAACTCAATGAGGAATTAAACCCGCAGTTAGGACAGCTGATTAATCTTAGCCTCACCTCAGGATACGTACCCAAGTAGTGGCGCAAGGCGACTGTGGTCCCACTTCACAGGGGCGGTGCCTCCACTGACCCTGGAAATTACCGTCCCATTAGCTTGACAAGCCTTATATGCAAAGCCATGGAGAGGATCATAATGGAACTCATAGATAAAGACATAGGGAACTTGCAGACTTTGGATCCAAACCAGTTTGGCTTGGTCAAAGGCAGATCATGCCTTTTAAACTTGGTTGACTTTTTCGGAACAGTCACCAAGGCCATTGATGAGGGTAAGGCAGTCCATACAGCCTACCTCAACCTGGCAAAGGCCTTCGGCACAATACCCCCCTCAGGTATCATTGAAAAACTCATCAGCTTGAATCTAAACCCATACATCACAGGATGGGTTGCAAACTGGCTAAGTGACAGAACCCACACGGTCAGAGTTGCTGGTGCCATGTCAGACTCAAAGCCCGTCACAAGTGGTGTTCCACAGGGCTCAGTCCTGGGTCCACTCTTGTTCGGCATCTACTTTTCAGATGTACAAGCAAACACAGGAGGGTTATGGCTGACAAAGTTTGCAGATGACTGTGAACTGGGTGCCATAGTCGAACACACATCTGACACAGATATCCTTCATAAGGGCCTCACAGAAACGGATAACTGGTGCCAGAGACATGGCCTAAAGCTAAACGCCGAGAAATGCATAGTCATACCCTTCGGGAAAAACAAGGTTACCCCTAGCTACCATATAGGTGGCAATCCACTGAGCACAGAAGAAGTTACCAGGGATCTGGGGACCCAGCTTGACAGTAACCATTCGTTTGACACTCACGTTGCTAATGTAGTTAGGTTGACCTTCTACATTGCCCACCTGATCATGAAGGGATTCACATCTAGATCAAGGGAGGTCATCGTCCCCCTGTACTCATCACTCATTAGACCTATGATTGAGTACAATGCTCCATTCAGAATGTATCTGACCTGACACCTGCAGCAGCTGGAAAGGCCCCAAAAGTTCGTCACCAAAAGGATACAGGGTCTCAAGAATATGTCTTATGCTGCCCGACTGAAAGAACTCCAGCTCTATTCAGTTGCATACCGCTTGCTTAGAGGTGACCTGTGCCTGATATACAAGGCCATGTCAAACCCAGATTTGATGAATATGCTTCACCTAAAGAATCTAGATCCCTCAGAACCACTAGGGCGGGGGACTTAAATCTTGACACGGTCATTAATGGAACATGCTGGAGGGACAGATTCATCAACCCAGAGACTCACTATGCTGTGGAACAACATCCCGGTACATGTGGGGCAGAGCACCTTGCTGGCCTTGATCAAGAGGACTCTTGACCACTGGATGGGAGATCACAGATATACCCCAGGGATTACTTCAGTGTCACTGCTTGACAGAGGTACAGCAATATAATAGGCATAGTTTTCTTCAGACTGAAGGGGTGGCGAATGCCACATAACTATGGGCTAGGCTTATAGAAGCCCTTGGGCAGATAGCCTACTATGAACCTATGAACCTATGAACCTATGTTCATAGTTTGTCCCATTCACACTTGTCTATCCCCTGTCCTCATTCGTACATGGATATTTCTGTGGCACATGATTGAACTGTGTATTACCTGCAGGTATGCTGTGTACAGTGCACATATGTCACGGTTGATTACAGTTTATCTGTGTACCTACCTCTGTGATACTGAGGACTACCACACATCCTTCGCAGCATTACATGCGTATGTCCATACTATTATTCATTGACCTGTGGGGGGTTGTCAGAGTGACGGTTACACGTGTCCCTGTTTGTGCATGCATCATGGTGGTCTTTGACCAGCCTCTGTTGCTATTGTGGGATGGACAGTGGTGTTGGTGTGTGTTTGGGTTGTGTTTCCACTGCTGATATGTCAGTGGGGGGGTGGGGTTGGCACGTGTTCCTCTTTGCAGGGGGCCCCATCCTGGACATTTGTGTCATGCGTCGACACTTGACACGTGCCATATGTCCTGTGATATTCCCACAGTCGTGTATGCCTTCCTGCATTACTACTGCGTGTTACTGGCAGTTTGAATCTGGTATGCATGGCTATTATGTTGGATAGCTTAGGCTAATCCCATGATATGACATACCCATTCATCCGGGCATATACGTGTTATTCAATCCTTTGCATTGGCCGTGGGTGTTTGGCCATCCGGCACCACTATTATCTACGTGTGATGTCCCACCTTCACCTTCTGTGCATGAGGCATGCTGTTGGGGTGTCCTGCTTGGTGGGCGGATGTTCCACCCTATGTGTTGTGTTTGACATGTCTGCATAGCTGATCATCAGTACAGTGGCTGCACATACTGCTTTGTCCAGATGTGTACAGTTATGGAAACCGTGGTGTGTGAACGCCTATGGGGTTTCGACAGGTCCGTACAACATGCGGGATGTACGCATTCTGCCGACACATTCACATGCAGCCATTTGGATATCAGTACCTGAGGTGGGATGTTGACATGTGGGGTACATATTTGCACGCATGGCACTGCCTAGGACTATACTTCATACTACATTTGAGGTATACCCACTGTGTGTAGGTGTGCAGCTGCGCATGGCTGCTAGCTGGATTGGGTGGATGGTCGTACATGGGTGTGGGTTACGTGCTATGACGGGGCTGTTGTGTATTACATTTGCATGCATGGGTTCTGCTTCTGGATATTCCGCTTCGGCATATACCATCCTATGTTTATGCGATGGGTATGTTGCTGGGTGTAGTACATGTTGCTATGCACATGTTTGTCTGTGTTTAGGGTATCTAGTTTCCTTCTGGTTGTTATATAGACACGGCTGTCTGGCTGTGTACTCTCACTACCACTGTGGAACTGCTGGTGACCATGCCCATGGGGCTACTTGTGTGTCGGTGCAGCGCACTGACATGCTGCGGTACACCTTCACTGGGTATGCCCACTGACAGTGCATTGCGTGACGGACACGGTACTACGCGTATCCTTTGTTCCTTGGACGGGTACAATTTGGACTTCGTGGGTTAATGTTTGGTTCTCCGTTTTGTGTAGACGGGTACTATGTTGCATACTCTGTGTATGTTTCATTATCCACGGACACTGGCTGGTGCGGTTACTATTGCAGGTGGCCTGTGACAGTCAGCACTTTAGGTTGCTCCTCGCATGCCGGCTTGGCCACGCCTACGGGAGCATCCTACTTGGGCTCGCGCACGTGCCCTCTGCACGTGGTTGTGGTTGCGGCGCGCACTCATTACTATGCATGTGGTGCTGCTATGCCGGTTGTACGCTGCACGGCCGGCGCAAGCCTTACGCCGGCCTTGCGCCGAGCTTCATGAATCCAGGGGATAGTCTAAGCAAAAAGCATCAGTAAGGAAAGAAATTCAGTTGTTTATTATTATTATCATTATTATTATTATTATTATTATTATTATTATTATTATTATTATTATTATTATTATTATTATCATATTTCAAGAAAGAAACAAGTTGTATATAAGGTTTAATGTTCAAAGCTTACAAAATAGCAGTTTCCAATAAACTGAAAATACTAATGCTTGAAAGGATACATACATTATATATATATTCCTCCCTTTCCTATCCCCCCCCCAAAAAATGACCTATTTCTGTGTATCCTCATATGGTGTTAGATTTGGATGAAAATTAAAATCAAATGACCGCTGTCATTATTTTTTAAGTTGTTGCTGACACATAGAAATACATCATGGTCCTCAGTTCTACCCCAAATGACAGCCACTGTCTGTGTATTCCTCTGATTTTAGACTAGAACAAAACTGTGAAAAAAGTAGAATGTAACATATTTCATTCTTTTGTTGTTAGACATATATAAACTGCATGCTGCCTTACACTCCTCAAAAAAGATAGCCACCTTCATGGACATTTCAGGCCTGATTGTAAGGAAAGTGAGAAAAAATAATGATTGCAGTATTGTTTGCAACGTGTTACTCCTAGGTAAAACACTGCTCATATGGAAGCTAAATTGACTGTGCACATCTCTTAAATTTGGAAGAAAAGTTAAATAAATAATAACCACACTGTACCCAGCCCATCACAAGCTATAGTGATCAATATACATCTCTGAAGTTCCCGGATCTCCCTCACAAGCTACAATGACCTTCTGTGGACAGATTTAAGCAAAGATAGTTTCACACTAAATGGGGCTCAGACCAGAAGCCAGTACTAAACCTGTATCAACATCTATTGACACAGCCTTGGCATGTTGTTGCCTTCAGGCTCTTAGAAGCCCTGAAGGCCAAGATGTCCTGTAATGCATCTTTTGTCTTAATATTTAGTGAGATGAATAAAAGTAGGGCAGTTATTTTCTTTCAGAAAATCCCAAGCCCCACCAAGCAGTTATATTATGACCACTTCATTGTATAAGTTAGATGTCTGATTGCAAAAACTATTCAGAATTGCTTTACAAAAGTCACATTAGTCCTGCAAAGCCAGAATAATGAGGAAACAACCAGACAAATCAGTGCCCCATTGGCATATATTAAAGTCCTGATCTTTTACTTCTGTTAACACTTCGAAAGTTTTTGGCATTAGGTACCTTATTTCATGTCAGACAGAACGGGTAGTGTATATGGCAGTATGCCAAAGTGGAGCATTCTATATAGGCCAGACTTCTAGGGCTTTGAAGAACCATATAGTGATACATCTAAGTGACATAAACTGTAAGAGATCTAGTAGTGCACTTTATAAGCACAAGTAAGAGCATAATTCTGCACATTTTGTGTTTGTTGGTATTGATGTGGTATGGGGCACTGATTTGTCTACCAATATCAAACATAAGGTTTTAGATAAAAATATCAAACATAAGGTTTTAGATAAAAAGGAAAGGTTGTAGATCCTGAATTTATAGGCCATTTATAAATCAGGTTTAAATGAGCATATTTAACATTTGAAAATAGATGTTTTGAAAAACTAAATGTGTGTAGATGTTTATATGCTTTATGTAGATGTATAAGTATATTTGTTTATATATACATATTTTATATGTATATGTGTATAAATATGTTTGAGTTATAACACATGTATATTTATTTCCTGAACAGTGTTGATATTTGTATGTAACACTGTACTGAGAAATGTTCATATGGGGGTGTGACTTTAAATGTATGACTATTTAAGAAGCAGTGAGGAATGGATGCACTTACACACTGATGACACCAGGGAGCGAAACCGGTCTGTTGAGTCACGTGTTTCTGTGTGGAATTACTTGTTCCTGATGCTGCTGTATGGCAGCTAACTGCTGTATGTGCTGTTGCTTCCATTAAACCTGAATTATTTGGATTGCCATATGGACTGACCTTTTTGAAAGTATTCTGGAAGAAAATATTTATGCTGGACCTCTGGTGGTGTGTATTAGTTTTGGTCCATGCATTCTGTGCCAGGCTTGTTTGGGTGAATAAATATATATATATATATATATATATATATATATATAGAGAGAGAGAGAGAGAGAGAGATGAATATGTAGAGTTCTTTTCTTCAGAATATCAGTATTTTGGAAAGTTGAACTGCATATGATAAACAGGATATGATTAACTTTCTAGAATGTTGAAGAATTTGCAATGAGATTGTCGTACCATGAGAAATCAAGAAATTTACCCCTTTACCCACTGGAGTATGATCTTCGTCTTGGTATATATACTTTTCAGGGTATGTGGTTAGCACAGCTCCCCTATGTAGTGGTTGCAGGGGGGCTCCGGAAAAACACAGTTTGGGGTTGTTTTGTAATGTCTATAACATCAGTGTTATGAACATTTACATATATTTATTTAACATTTGTTTACTGGGAAAGTCCAACTTGGAACAAAGCCAATTTTCAGCGGATACCTGGGGAAAAGCACTCCAGATGCATGTCTTTGCGACGTGGGAGGAAACTGGAGTACTCAGAGGAAACCCTCACAAATGCAGGGAGGACATAACAGACTCCCCACTGAAGGCACCCCAGCTAAGAATTGAACTGGAGAACCTCTTGCTGTGAGGTAACAACACTACACCACTGCACCATATATATGCATATGTATTCTTATTTTCTGTCCTGGAAAGAGCACCCACCTTTCCTGCTAATCACGGAGGATTACTGTCAGTCAATAATGCCAGACATTAGAGTTTAATACTTGTTATTGCTCAGGAAATGCATGTCAATGCAAAACCTGTTCTGTTAACTTTTTAAGTAAATTTGAGTAATGTTTAAAAATCTCCTTGTTTTTTGGGGCTTTATTGTAACTCACAGTACCACTTTACTTTTGACTTTGTCCTGGTGCTTCAGCAAAGAATTTGAACACCAGCCTGCCCAGTGCCCAAAACATCTTGGTGATCACTGTCAGCATCATGAAAAATAAAGTATATAAAAATATGTTTACCTCACACTACCATCAACAGACACTTCAGCTTCTCTTCTCATAGGCTAATAGAAGGTTACTAGGCTAGGGTCTCTAAAACCTTTACAAGCCTATCCATGTTAATCCCAAGTATCCCCGATTGTTTTTTTTTGGGTAGTTCACAGAATGAGTTTATGAACAGAGTGAGCTTCTGATCAACACCGGCTAACCCTGTCCATGAGGGACGTGGGTGTCACCCAAGGGGCAAATTTGTGGTCTCCCATCCAGTCATCTAGGTTGTGATTGAATAGGATCAGTGAGGAGCTCCTTTTTACATGAATAGGGAGTCTATTCCAGAAAAGTGGCAGTCTCTGGAAGACATATCTGTCTCTCTAGCATGATCTGTTAATGTTACAAGCTAAGCTGAGACCTGTAGAGTGAATGAATCTTAAGCCATTTGACTTGCAGATGTGCAGCATTTCCATTAGGGCAGGGTTGGAGATTGCCCTTTAGGCCAGGCACAAGTCACAGCTCAGCAGCTAATAAGATACAGAGTAAAGTGACAGGGCTTTCAGCCTGCCCACCTAGGTCATGTTTTGGAGTCCATGTATTTTCTTAGTGAGAAACCTCTGAGGTCTCTCCAGCTTTTGCAGGTATCTGGTGAGGTACATCTAAAGTGGGGCATTATACTCTAATAGGGTCAAGTACAGTGGAGTTATAACATCCCTTGACCTAGATGCTATGCCCTTGCTTATGAGGTGCACTACATAGAAGGAGTTTCTTACTACTCTGGAAACTTGGTGGTCAAAGTTTGGATTGCTATCAACCTGTGTTCCCAAGTCTCACATCACTGTGTTGGAACTCGGGGGGGGGGGTGGAGGTGGGGGGGGGGGGTTACAGTCAATACTGTAACTTGTAGGGAATTCTGTTTTGCCAAAGAGAATAGTAATGCATTTTTTTGCATTTAGTTTTAGACCATGGCTTTGGCACTAATCATTTATTTTTGTTAGCCCTTCTTGTAATATGTCGACATCATTGGGGGGCTCACCGATTGCTCCAAGTTTGCAATCATCAGCAAAAGTGTTAAGCCAAAGGCCATCTACTTTGGCCTGGACTTCTGAGAAATAGATGACAAACAGTAAGAGGCCCAGCACATAACCCTGTGGTACTCCACTGGTGAGAGGTCTACTGGTGGAGGTGGAGTCATCAATTTTGACAGAGTGTCTTCTGTCAGTGAGCCAATTGGCTCCCCATCTAGTAACATAAGGGTTAATCCCTATCTGGAAAAACTTCTCAATGATCCCAGAGTAGATAATTGTGTCAAAAGCCTTGGCAAGATCGAGATAGACTGTGTGTATTGTCTTACCATTGTCCCTGGCTTTGGTGACTTTCTCAAAGAAGTCTACCAGGTTTAATAAGCATGATCTATGCTTAATGAAGACAAACTGGGTTGGGTCCAGTGTTTAGAGGTCACCTATGTCCTTGTTGATAAGGTCCATGATAATTATTTCCATGGCCTTGCAGATAAGGCTATTTAGACTTATGGGTGTGTAGTTCCCAGGTCAGTTAATGGCCCTCCTTTGTGCAGGCGATTACTGTTGCTCTTCTCCATTATGCAGGAACATAGCCAGGTCTCAAGCTATGATTAAATAGATGCTAAGTGGGTCCACTAGGTCTTGTTTGCGATTGTTTAGTAAACTTGGGATATTATCTGGTCTCACTGAGGTCATTTTTGGCCTTGGTGAGTGTAGAGATGACCTGTTCTCTAGAGATACTAGGCAGAAGACTGCTGTCAGCTATGCTTTGGGATAGGCAGGTGGGAATGGGAGGGTGATGTTTGCACTGAATCTGTCAGCTAGCAGATTGGTGATATTTTCCAGTGTTATATCAGTGATCTCTAAAACCAGCTTGGCACATAGCTAGGCATTCCCTTTTAGACTTTTGATGTAGTTAAATAATGCCTTATGATTATCCTTGGTTAGGGATGCGAGTTTAGTTTTGTAATTTGTTTTAGTTAGAAGATTTAACAAAATTTCTGATTTTCCTGTTTGGGCTTAGGAGGGAACTCTTCCTCTGCAGAGTGATATTTCTCTTGCTTTTGGACAACCGTCTCTTCCTCTTGTTATATAATCTGTGTATACTTGAAGTCCACCATGGTGGCTTGTTTTTACAGGCAGACCTGGTTTTGATCTGGTCAGGTACAGCAGAGATTTTGCAGTCACTTAAGTATTTGTACAGGGCATTAGCATACACTTCTGCATAGTGATCACTGGTGTCTGCAATTGTGGGTGGTTATGAAGCTTTTTATACCATTACTTAGTAGGCTGTAATTAACTTTGAGGTGTTTTATAATTGTTGTTCCTGTGAGGGTGTCAGTTCCAGTAGTTACTTCAAATGAGACTGATTTGTGGTCTTACCTAACCAGGGAGGGCATCACGCATGAGGAACTACAGTGACCCTCCGTGTTGGTGAGTACTATGTCCAAAACATTAGAACATTTAGCAGGGGTGCAA
The DNA here is from genome assembly GCF_019279795.1 of Protopterus annectens. NCBI lineage: Eukaryota > Metazoa > Chordata > Ceratodontiformes > Protopteridae > Protopterus > Protopterus annectens. The sequence goes on along the minus strand of NC_056728.1, from coordinate 525,250,079 downwards.
ACTACCTGTTCCAGATCGTTTGTGTTAACAAAGTCCAGGAATCTCTGGGTGAACGTGTTTTTGCTCATCTATGTCCCCAGTCTATGGAAGGTAGTTAAAATCTCACATGACTAAGGTGTTGGGCTGTAAGGTGTGGGATTCCAGCAAATTGAGGTAGGCAGTGTGCTTATCCTGGTTCATGGTGGGAGATATATAGCTAGCAATAATGTGGTATGGTAGTTTCCCAACAGTTAATTGGACATGGAGTAGTTCAAGAGAGTCATGCTGTTTGACCAGTCTTGAAGTGTATTTAGTTTTAATGAAGATTGATATACCTCCACCTTTGGTTCCTTCACACTCATTTTGAGGTCTGAGTGTGTGGAAGGCATTGTAGCATTGCATGGCTGGGGTGCTTTCTGTGGTCTTGAACCATGTCTCAATAACTGCACAGATGTCAGCATCCTGCAAGGTGAGGAGTGCTTCCAGGGAGTGCAGTTTAGTGTGTAAACTCCTATCATTAAGCAGCATGATCCCAAGTTTGTCTCAATTAGATTTTGTTACATTGGAAAATTTGTTGTTTTGACATTGGCTAAAAAAGGCACTATGGGAGAGGCAAGGGCCTTTGCCAGTATGCGAAAGGCTGGGGGGGGGGGGGCAGGTGTAGACCATCTCTATCAAAATAGCTAGGTCTACCTACCATATCCTCCCAGGCTGACAGATACTGGACCCCACTGGACTGATACCAGAAGCTGAGCAATTGTTGAAGTCAATCATGTTTTGTTTATATTGTGGGATCATCTTGGGTGAGGGGAAGAAACTAATTAGGGTTAGGGACATACCTGTCTGGAGGACATAATCAGAGAGTTCTGTCATGTCTCTCTTCATATAGTCCAGAGAGGTACTTCTCAAGTCATTCACTCTAACATGGAGTATGACAGAGTCATAACAGTACCTGTTATTGAGTGACTTGAGTGCATGTGTGATTTGTTGGATCCTGGCACCTGATAGGTAGCAGACCATGACATTCTCCTTGTCCAGTCTGGTTAAGGGTACATCTGTATGTCTCAATATGGAGTCACCTATGACAAAGGTATTTGATGTGCTCTGCCTTAGGGGTTTATTTGTTGAGACTCAGATGTATGTGCTGATATGTGGAGTGGCTTCTTTATTCTTAGTGGTGAGTGTGGGTGATGTGCATTTGGGAAGTCTCTGTTCTTTTGGTAGGCTTTTAGTGAACACCTCCACATATGTTCGTTTATGTGTCATGAACTTATTTTGTATGAGAGGCCAGGTTTGAGTGAGAGGTGAATAGTGTGCTGACAACTTGTTTGATGACTAGTTTGTTTTTACATGAGAGAATTGACTCCCAATTCCACAGTATATTTGCATCTCTCACATAGGGTGTTATTTTGCTTTAGGAGTAAATGGTTGTCGGTATTCATGAAACAATTGTGGCATTGCTTGAAGATGTCCATATCAATCAAGCTGTCAGGAGAATTTATGGAAAACTGCCCATCCATTGTGGCAAGATTTTTCTGAATGTGGAATTTGGGAAGTAAGTGGGCTAGCTGGATGTAGTCACAAACAGTAAAATGAAGCAGTAAGTCAATTAAATACAGTTAACAAAGTACAGTGCTGGCTTAAAATACACACATTTTTCATTTTGATTCAGTGGATGCCTTGGATTTCAGTACAGATGCATTACAGACCTCTGGCTAAAGTTGCCAAATGTTAAGCAGCTCTGGTAAAATGAGCACAAACCAGTAAACACAACTACCAATGGGAAAGCCCCAAATTGAGTTTTTCTCCAGCAATTCCCAACTCAGCTGGGACCTGAGCTACACACTTCTGCCAAAAGGGGTGCAGGAAGGCCCTCTTAATGTGAGATGGCTGGTCTAAGAGCACAGTGATACCAAACAGTCTAGGTCCGGCAGGTCTGAATCCAGCCTATGCTGTGTAAGGCAAGGAAACACAGTTTCTAGATGGGAAGGATTAAAGGAGAGTCACTTAAAGGTCAAAGTGATAGTGTTTATTAGTAAACTATTAGATGACTTATAGTGGTACCACCCTCTGCACAAACTGGCAGCTCTTTGAGCAGTTATGGACAGTGGGTGACAATGGAGAGGATTTCCTATAGAGGATTTTAAACTGGAGAGGTTTGCTTTTATGCAAGCACCAGGACTGCTTTTGTACATTGCACAAACATGAGGCTTTTATATGAGCAGGATGAAAGACTTTTATAAAGTTAAACCCTCAGTCCAATCAGATAAAAACACAATAAGCTATTGACAGTAGTTCCCACCTTTGCTTTCTGCACCCACCAGGTGCAAAAGAACCCTTCCAATGTAAAAAAAAAAAAAAAAAAAAAAAAAACTGGCCTTGAGCTCAAATGCTTTACAACAGAAGTACGAATTCCTGCAATATCAGGAATCCTTGAAAATAAGTTCACTAACCCTAAGAAATGGTCACAACACACAAAAACTTTGAACAACTTAGCAATATCTTGGCAGACTCACACAGAATAGCTTTTGCAGTATCAGAGAAGGTCCAAATCCATACCAAGCACCATTCACTTTAGATTTAAACACTGTAAATGTCCTGCTTTGTCCAACATATGGAGAAGAATCTTGTAACTTTTAAGTTTAATGTGACTTGAGTGGTCAACTTGTCTGCATGCCCCCCCCTCCCCCGTGGCACCTGCTGTTCTGAATTTTCATTTAACATGGGTGTATTCGGACATTTATACATTTCTATTTATTTAATTATTTTGAGCAAAGAAAGATCATGTTTCATTGCTTTAAAGATAAATAAAATGTCAAAAAGTGGCCATAGAAGAATAGTGCCTTAGGCAGTAGCCAATATTGCTCTGCAAGTAATAGCAAATGTTCTTTGTCCACAGATATTTCAGTATATTAAATATTATTAGTGTTTAATG
>NC_056728.1:525234665-525244665 GCF_019279795.1 Protopterus annectens | reverse complement strand
TTTCTGAATAATAAGAAGCATAAATCAACAGTATAAAATATGACAGAAAACCAGAACATTCTGGAAAATCAAGGACAGATGAAAAGCCACTGTAGTACTTTGTGTCTACCTTGGATGGGGGAATACTCTGCGCACTTACACTGCATAACTCTTCCTTGCCTTGCTTGGACACACCCAGACTCACTACATGGGGGAGTGGGGTGCAACAAGTATGTCACAATTTGAAATGTCTCTGACTGAAGGTGATGGCTCTGACACATATGTCATACCTCTTAACCTCTAAGCAAGAAATCTGGATAAAGCTATAAACAGAAGTGGGACAAAGGACCAAAAATAAGGACAATTTTAAATATTGCTCTTACAGAGTTAGCAAGATAATAGAATAGTAGCTCTTGCATTACTATGAATTTTCTGAAGGGTATGGAATCCGAAACTCAAATGTCTGTCGTTATTTTCTAACTTCAGTCTTTAACGATTTACCACTAATTTGCCAGAAAACCACAATTTTATGAAAAATGGACAAAAATGTGATCAAAAATATAAAATAACCACACAATACAGCTGGGAACCTGTCATAGAACAGACACTTTTTAAATATTAGTACTGTTAAGTTGAGCAGCTAACAAAATAAGAGAATCGACATGAATTTCTGAAATAAAAGCAATCTATAACTCTGATCATAACAATTATTAATTGTAAACCCTACATGTTTTCTTCCAAAATTGCCATTTTGCAGAGGGATTATTAGGGTGAGAGCAACATTTTGAGCCAAAACTGGGGACAGTTGAGAGGTTTGGATATACCTAATTCTAAAAAGCAATTTATTTGCATGTGCCTCTCAACCTCTTAATGCAGGAAATCTGGACAAGGCCAAATATATTGGGGGACACACAAACAGTTCTAAAAATTGCTCTTGTATAAACTTAGACAGTTGGTAGAATAACAGGTCTTGATTTAGCATGCATTTTTCTGAAGGATACGATGTCTGAAACTCAATGTCAGTCATTATTTAGTGATTTCATTCCTAAATGATTTGCCAGAAAACCACACATTTTATGAGGAGCAAACTAAAAATAATAAGAAAAAAAATCTATTCATTCTGTGAAAATCTGGACATTTGAGAGGTATAGTTGAGCCAGGGCTGTCTTTGAGTTTGCCTCCCTTCCCCCTCACAAAATCATGGTCAAATGGGGCACCCCCCTGCAGCCATTCCAGTGTCCCATTACTTGGCTATTTCACCCCATTTACCATAAACACTGTAATGTGCATACTGCTTTGCTTCTACGATGATTTGGATTTCATTTAAAAGTTTTATTTTGCATTTTACAGCACAAATACTAATAGACATCTGCTAAACAAAGCAATGCAGTCTCACAATGAAAATAGACTTAACATTAAAACTTCTCTGCCCTTGAAACTCACATTCATTGAAACAGCTTAGAAACTCACATTTAAAGAAAATACATCTGGCCAGTAGCAGATAAAGATTACATTTGGGCTGTTTTCAAATCATAGGCCCCTTGCACATGAAACATATGTGTTCTTTGAGGCACCTTCCTGATTGTATTAAATTATATTCCTTGTATAATACAGTACAGTTGTTAGAAGGTGTTTTAAATGTATTGCTTTGAACAGTTTTCCAGTAAACAATGAAACAAAATGCATGCATCAATAATGACAAAACTGCCTAATGCAGAACATTTCCATCATAAAAGTCTACTCAAACTTCTGTAATCCACCAGTATCAGTAAATATGCACAACCTCTTCAGAAGTAAAATTCATCCAAATAATTCCACAATAAAGAGATCTGTAGCTAATGAAGAGGTTGCTGCTAGCAAACAACTTTATATTTCATTGTTTCATCTACAAATAAAATGCCTGTTGCCCTTGAGGAATAAATTGCCTATGTTACATTAAAAAAATAAGCTAGTGATATTGCAGTAGGGAATGGATGACAACCTGATAACAGGTTAATAGTTACTAGCTTTCTCCACCATAGAGGACATTCTCAGGACTGCAACATCCACCCCCTTTAAAAATACAACACAGTACAGTATCAGCAATGCATCTACATACTGTGGGAGTAAAACCCACAGCCTTCTGTATCAAAAGAAAGTATACTACCTGTTGTGCTATTAACAATGCAAACAGACTCAGCATAAGCAGCACTAAACTTCTCTTCCCCTGAAGCTCTCAGCTACTTGTAAAATCCACTAGACACTCAACTGTATCTCTCAACTTTGCAGCACAAGAAATCTGGAAAAAGGCAAAATTTATGGAGGGGGGAGAACAAAAGCCCAAAAACCAGAGACACATTTTAAACATTGTTTGTATAATCTTGGAAATTTGCTAGAATAAAATTATGTGTTACCACCATGCATTTCACTGCCAAGTCTTGAACCCAGGACCCTATGTACTACAGTCAGATTAACATACCACTATGCCAAATCATCTGTTTTTTTTAAACACAGGAAGACTGAAACTTAAATGGATATCATTTAGTGAATTCAGTTCTCACCATAGCTCTCAACCTCTTAGCAAAAAACACCTGGACAAAACCAATAATGGGGGAATACAGCCCCCATACTTATTCAGTGAATTCAGTTCTCACCATAGCTCTCAAGCTTTTAGCACAAAAAACATGGACAAAGTCAATAATGGGGGAATACAGCCCCAAAAATAGGGACAGATTTAAAATATTGATCTTATAAACTTAGAAATTTGCTAGAATAAAAGGTGTTGTGTTACCATGTACTTTCTGAAGAATATGAAGTCTGAAATTGAAATACCTGTCATTATTTAGTGAATTCAAAATACCAAAAACACAGATTTTATGAGGAACAGAACAGAGCAAAAATATGAGGCAAAAATCTGAATAGTTTTCACAAGTGGTGGGTAGGGAATTCAGGCTCTTGCTGCCTGCACCCAAGGTACAGGGTTTGAGCCTGAGTTATTCTTTTGCCACAAGGTATATCCTTGGGTTTGAGCCTTTCCTGTATTTGTCTCTAGCCACCAGGTACATTTAACTGGGGCATTTCACACACACACACACACACACACACACACACACACACACACACACACACACACACACACACACACATTGCAGTCTGATCTCCTTCTAGTCTATGTGGTTATAACCACATAGACTTTTGGGCATTTCAGTAAGCCTGGTGTCATCACCTAATCTGGACTGGTTAAATGGCAGTCCAGATTCCTGCATGCAGAGTTCCAAAAATGCAGAGCACACAAGCGCGGAGTTCAGGGACTCGCTATTTATTTTATTTTTTGTTTTTTCCTTTTCTTCTGTTTTATTTTTTCTTTTTACAGCTGTGGGGGCTGCAGTCCTGCAGTCCAATAGCACAAGCCACCCCTGTCTCTAATGTCAAGCAAGTACACACACACATACACACACACACACACACACACACACACACACACACACACACACACACACACACACACACATCAGTTGACTGCAATAAGAACAGAGGCCTTACTTATCTATGTACACCAACTACAAAACTCTGTATTTAAGAAAATTGCCACAGCTCAACTCTGATTTGGGGAGTGTCAGACAACACTTTATAGAGGATGACATCAGCACTGTCTGTTGAGGAGAAAATGATAATAGAATTATCCCACATGCTGATATAAAATGTTCTTTCTAATGTCAAGCAAGGGCGCAAACACACACACACACACCCCAGTTGACTGCAGTGAGATCAGAATCCCTACCTAAGTGTACTGACTAGAGAAATCTGTATTTAAGGCAAGTGCCACAGCTCAAGTCTGATGTGGAGGGTGTCAGACAACACTTTATAGGTGATGACATCAGCAGTGTCTGATGAGGGGAAAATAATAATAGCAGTGACCCACATGCTGGTGTACAATATTCTATCTAATGTCAAGCAAATGCACAAACGCACACACCCTAGTTGATTGTAATGAGATCTGAACCCCTACCTGTATAAGTACACAGATTACAGAACTCAGTACTTTACGCAAGTGCAACAGCAAAAGTCTGATTTTACAAGGCTGCGGAACAACTTATAGTGGAAGATATCAGCACTGGATGTTAGACAACTGATTGGAGGCCTGCATGAAATGAAGGTGTAGGCATGTGCACGTGTCAAAATACTGGCAATTTGTGGGATTGGACACACTTATGCTCCACTGACAAGATAGATACACGCACACCTCCCAGATGACTGCAGTGAGAACAGAACTCCTACCTATCTAAGTACAGTGACTAGAGAATTTAGTACTTTTTGCAAGCACCACAGCACAAGTCTGACTCTTATAAGGCTGCAGGACATCTTATAGTGGAAAATATCAACACTGGATTTGGAGAAAATATGCTTGGAAAGCCTGCATGAAATGGATGTGTAAACATGTGCAAGTATCCAAATATTGTCAGTCCATGGGATTGGAGTAATAAATGTAGGATACACACGTATGTTCCTCTGACTAGATAAACACACATGCACCTCCTAGGTGACTGCTCTAAGAACAAATTTTAAAGTTATGCATGTTACCAGATAGATGACTGAGCAATGTGTAGTATTTGGTGGTTGTGTTCTAATGTGCATATATACTTTATGAGACAGCTTTATAAACTATATGCAAACAGGTGTCCATATTACTACAAGTATTGTTAAAATATGAATGTGTATTGTCATTCTAAATATGTGCATTGTATATAAGACAATGTTTGTTATTAATTTATGTAGTGTAGTTGATATATTTGTGAAGAAGTACTGAGAGACCAAGGTTGCAGTGCATGTGGGGATGTAACAGATACTGCATTGTAAATATGTGACATTTTCTTAGATAGTGACTTCTTTTTTTCTGTTTCTATGTGTAGTTTCATGTCATGACATTAAAGAAAAGTAATACATGCTGTTGTTCACTTTGCATAGCTCACTGACAAGCAGTGGTAAGTGTTTGTCCAAGCAAGATACACATTCTACTGCTTTCCCTGTTTGCGGGTAGTTAACCAGTGCACAAATGCAACCCTCATTGCAAAAATTATGAAAGTTCATAGTAGTGAGTGTATGAAACACACTGGCTGCTTAGCTAACTGTGTAGCAGCAGGTATAAATGCATTGACACATTTATTTTGGAGCCCAGATGATATAGAGTTCAAATATAGGTGTATGTAATATTTTTAAATAAGTACATGAAGAAAAAAGGAGTGCTGTGCAATAAATCTGGTGAACTTCAATAGTTCAGTATTCCAAAATAAGAAAGGCACAAGAACCATGGCCAAGACAATATAAAAACTTTATTACAAACAGAGTTGTTTAAAATGTAGAACAAACACACAAGTATGAACTTTTGCCAATGCAGCTTCTTCGGGCTAAATAACAGAATACTAATTAAACAATTTTTACAGAGGTTCACCATGTCATGTGACCTACTGCACCTGTTGATTTAGATGTTGTAACTTTGGCTTTAAAGAAAGCGTTCCACTTAGACTAGGTGGCAGGTGTGCTTTCAGCCTCAGGATCCATTTTAATTTCTCTTTTTTGGTGGAGTTTACAATATTATCTCCATGAAATTGTTCATGTAATGTACTTAAAATAAAGAATTTAAAGTGGCTCATCCATTTTTAATCTATGTTTGTATAAAGCATTTGTAATAACACATCTGTTAATGGCAGAAAGGTGGGTACATATCCACTCTTTCAGTCGGCTATTAGTCATGCCAAAGTAATAAGCTGGGCAGTAAATACATAAATCTAAATATACCAGGTGTTAAGTATCACAATTAACATATGCATTGATTATGAAATCTTGACCATGTACAGGATGCCTCAAAGATTTATCAGAATAAATATATGAGCAGTATGTGCATTTGTTACATCTAAAGGTCCCCTTTTTTGTGCTGCAAAAAAGCAGGCAATCCTTACGTTGCTCCTTGTAACAGAGTCTATTCTTAAGATTGGATGATCTTTTAAAACCAAAACTTGTTTTTTCAGCTAAAACTTTTCAGCAATTGCAGGATGTCATACAATATCCACCAGTACTTCTGAATAATTTGTTGTCCAGAACATATATTCTTATTATAAGTGACCATGCATTGTAATGAAGTCAATGATTGTGTGGTTTTACATGTTTAGGAAGAAATGTACAATAGTGGTTATGCTTGGGAATTATGTAGACCAATGACTTCTTCTCATATTCTCTGTACTTCCATGTGTATGGCAGTCCTACATTTACACCTATTGCTAAAGGAATATTGAAATAACACATGGATATTTTTCTATTCATTACTATAAACTAAACTGTCACAACAGTAATGAAATGATGCACTTCTTATATTAGAAGCCAGGACCATCTGTATTACAGACCTACTCTTACACTGGTGGCCATATTAATAGTTAAATAACAGTTGATTATTTCCTATTCATTCTTAATTTCTGATGAAATTACGGTTCCTGGAATGAAAGTGCTCAATTTGAAATTTGCCGTCAAACTTTGTTCATGTTTTTACTGCTGTAGTTTGTTCAATTTGACCTAATATGGTTGGTTAGGGTGCAGCTTTATACTTATCTCTGATATGAATGGCTTTTCCTTTGGTTATTGGTATTTTTTGTCATTCTGGTGCCGGATTTGAAGTTTTTAACTTCTGTGTGTTAATCACCATACAATGCTGCTTAGTGTGTTTGCATGGTGCCCAACAGAATTAATAAAATGTATCCATTTTGAAATCATTGACTGTCTGCTTCCTGTCTGCAGGTGCTCGATGGCTGCACATGTTGGGGAAGCCTGCTCACCACCGATCAACATCACTGAATAGTGTTGCATGATGGGAAGCAAAAACTGCAACAATGTATCCTTTTTGAACTGTACCCTGTCTACACCCTGTCTGCAGGTCATGCTGTCTGCTTCCTGTGTGGGCCACTACTCCAGGTTTGGGCACTGCTAAGTGTCACGCAAATGAGATAAGCACAGCTAAACATGACATTCATTGTGTTTCTCAGTTTCCCCTGTTTGCGCTAAGAAGCACAGAGAGCAAACAATGGCATTAAAAAAAAAGGAAAATTATGAAAAAGGAAGAAAATAAATCTATTAAATCAACAACACTACAAAGATGCATGTTTGTACACATGAAATATTTTCATACAGATCTGGATTTGAACTCTCACTCCAATGAATCTTCAAAACACAGTAGGCATGTGTTATCCTTCGTTGCCAAACAAGCAGTTTTGCAGTAGAGAGTAAAAATCATTGTGAATACAACCAACTATAACATTATTCACAGTACTAACACAACATATGACAGTTTGTATATGTATTAATTTCAGATGTGGTACACTGAGTGAGCACACAGTGATTTATGACTATTGCTTGCATAAATACAGGTCTGTCTTATCTTTCTGTGCTTTGTTGCTCATTCTTGTCATATCTGACCAGTAATCTGAAGCATGCAGTCTGTAAGTTATTCTGTATCATTGTCCTTAAAATGTGTGAGGATATTAAATGGCAATAATACCCATGCAATTGTCAAGAAATGAAGGGAAGGTTGAATGATACTGAACAGAAGCTGTGAAATGTGTGCTGCTTACTTACATTTAAAACCTTGATACAATTACTTCTATACTTTGTAAGTCTAACCTGGCTGGCACACCCAGTGGAGGGAAAGGAGTATGAATTGATGTTTTGTTTTTCTTCTCCCTACCAGTGATCATTCACAGTTGCAATCCATTAGAAAAAAACATTGAGGGAGTGTCTGCACATGGAACCAAATAATTGGAATTCAGCAATTCTGATGAGTTCATACCTCATTTCCATCTCCACCTTGCTCACAGCCCCTAATCTACACAGGCCATTGGCATGTGTGTTTGACTGTAATACATGCTTTCCATGAGCTGCCCTGCCTCAGTTTGCTTAGATGCAGAAATGTATTTAATTACTAATTGAATACATTTCTGCTCTGACACTGTTCCTGCACGGAGTCCGGCCAGCTTCGTGAATCACAAAATCACCTCATTTGCAGTTTTTTTTAGCAGCAAATATGAATATTTGCATCCTACATGGCTTTTCATGTAGGAACAGTGCAGGGTCACTCATGCACATGAAAATGGCACTTTTCTGGATCACTTGGTGGCCATTTTCCATGCAGGTGCAGTTACACTGTTCCTGCATGGAAAATAATGCTTCGCGAATGCCGGGGAAAGTTTCTGGTTTAGTTAAAAACTTAACTAAACCATCCATCCACCACCTTTCCAACAGCAAAAGATGCAAATTATCCATCTCTGCTTAGAATATAGTATAAAAACAAAAAAGAAAAGCATTATGAAAGCAACTAAAGAAATCAGAGTCCATGAAATATACATTAAAATGAGAGTGTCAAAGATAACTTAAGCTATGTGAGTATGTCACATATAATAATAGCACCGCTGATAAGTAGATATGTCAGAAATATACATCAGAACAAAGTATGCATAAACATCAGAAGCTGTAGGTTATAGGTTCATAGGTAGGTACTAGGCTATCGACCCAAGGGTCTACGTAAGCCTAGCCAACAAGATTCCCTGGCTTATGCCAGCCAAGAAAGTTATTTTCCTGTGACACTGTCGAGCAGGGACACAGAAGTGATCCCCGGGGTGTATTTCCTATTTCCCATCCACTCATCAAGATTTTTCTTGAAGAGTGCTAATGAAGAACTTTGCTTGACATAGATGGGTAGCCTGTTCCAGAGTATGCAAAGTCTCTGGGACAGGAATCTATCCCTCCAACATGTCCTGTTTATTGTGGTGACAAGGTTTAGGTCCCTAGAGCATGTAGCTCAGAAGGATTGGGATTTCTTTAGGTGTAGCATGTCCAACAGCTCTGGGTTTGACATAGCTTTATACGTTAGGCAGAGATCACCTCAGAGTAAGCGATATGCTATGGAGTAAAGCTGGAGTTTTTTGAAACAGTCAGTGTAGGGCATTTGTTTAAGGCCACTAATCCTCTTTGTGAGGTACTTCTTTGGCCTTTCCAGCTGCTGCAGACATTTTGTGAGGTACATTCCAAAAGGGGCGTTGTAATCTATAATGGGTCTAATGAGTGTCGAGTAGAGGGGAACAATGACCTCTTTTTCCTGGATGAGAACCTTTTTGTTATAACGTGTGCCACATAGAAGGACTTCCTGACTACTGTGGTGATGTGACTATCAAAGGAGAGACTACTGTCTACCTGGGTCCCAAGGTCTCTTACCACACATTCAGTGTTAAGTAGATTGCTGCCTATGTGGTAGTTCATGGGTACAGAGTTTTTACCAAAGGGGTTGTGATGGTGGCCTAATGGTTAAGGTGTTTGCCTTACAAACACAAAGTGCAGGGTTTGAGTCTCACAAGGGATAATTGGCTAGGCTTAAAATGGCTCGCAAGGGCAGTTAGCCTAGTACTAACCTATGAACCTATGGATGACACTGCACTTTTTGGCATTCAGCTTGAGGCCATGGCTCTGACACCAGGCATCTGTCTCAGCGAGGCCCTTCTGTAGGATGTCCACATCATTTGGGGACTTGACTATGGCTCCTAGTTTGCAGTCATCTGTGAACTTCATTAGCCAGAGGCCTTCTGTGTTAGCCTGTACTTCAGAGAAGTAGATACCACCTAGGAGTGGTCCCAGGATGCAACCCTGTGGTGCTCCACTTGTCACTGTTTTGAGGTCAGATTTGGAGTCTGCAACCTTTACAGTGTGGGTTCTGTCAGTGAGCCAGTTGGCAACCCATCTTGTGACGTAGGGATTTATACCTAGTTTAGTGAGTTTAGCTATAATCCCAGAATGGGGGATGGTGTCGAAAGCCTTGGCAAGGTCAAGATACGCTGTGTGAACCACCTTACCCTCACCTATGGCTTTGGTGACTGCCTCAAATAAGTCGATCAGGTTCAGGAGGCATGATCTGCCTTTCACAAACCCGAACTGGGTGGGATCCAGAATTTGGAGGTTACCAATGTCTTTGTTTATGAGTTCCATGATGATACGTTCCATGGCCTTGCAG
>NC_056728.1:525197165-525232165 GCF_019279795.1 Protopterus annectens | reverse complement strand
CAGCATAGGGCCGGGCCAAACAGCCCCCCACCATTGCCAAGGCCATCACAGGCAGAGCATGACTCGGAGGAGGAACAACCTGAGCCTGCCCCAGTAGGCAGAAGGAGGCGTGCCCAGTATGCCCTGGCCTTGGCAAAGAGGCAACGCATAGCACATACACTGGCTCAAGTAGGAACCCTGGGAATGATACCCCTCTCTGACTCACTCAAATAATAACATGGATGCCTAAAATGACATAACCTGCTCTCAAACATGTACAGGGAGTGTAATATGTGCATCCGACAGAGGCAGCCCTGCAGCACCACCTGAGGCATGAATGCCATGTGTTAAGTAATGTAACACCATGTAGTATATGCTCACTTGAGGACCATGACTAACATCCTATCCTCACCAAGCATGATGCCACAATATGACGATGGGATGATCAATTGCAATAATTGGCTGAAGTATTGTAGTTAGTCAAAGGGGATCCAATGTGTGCCATCCTGGGATGACATGCTGAGCATGACATGATGCTCCACCTGCTAGGGGTGGTGTGCACCTATCAGTCCAGGCCTCATGGATACTGGCAAAGGCTGTCGTTACCCACAGCGTGCCCTGAATAGGCAAGGCTCAAAACACAAACCCACCTCCATAGGTACCACAAGGGATAAGAACCTAGATGTAATGCTACCCAATGCCAGAAGTCTAAACAGCAAGATGCGCGCAGTGTAAACCCACCCAGTATGGAGAATGTTGATATCTGTCCTGTAACAGAAAACTGGGTCAAGGCTCACAACAGCACCCTAACACTACCAGGTTACACCTCATACTGTGCTGTACAGCCTCAAAACATGGAACAAGCTACAAAAGGAGGGTGACTAGCAATAATTGTCAAGGATAAACACACCCCCATGTTGGTACCACAACAAGAAGCAGCATTGACTAGCCATGGTCAAGTAACAGTGGCTAAAACTGCCTGCTACAGACTACTGTCCTAACACCAGGAACTGCACCTGGCCTATGTTGGAATACATGAATATATCAAGCCCCCCAAACCACATTATATTGGTTGACTGAAAATACCCAGACATAGACTGGGAGCATTATACTAGCTCCAACACTATAGGAGAAAAGTTCCTAGAATCCATAAACCAAAATGCCCAGGAACAACGTACCACTCCCACAAGAGGGGTAAGCATAATGGATGTGATAATCAGCAACATTGGTACTGGATGGCAAGATGAGAAGTGTATCCCTCACTGGTAAGACCAGACCATAGAGCAATCACACTGGATATACACATCCTGACCACAGTCCCTGGCCAGAAAACCACAGTGAAAAACATGTGTAAAGCATACGTTGCACTCCTCCAAACTGATGTGGAATCCATTAAAGGCCCTGTGCAGGTGCAAAATATGGGCCACACCTCAGAACCTGTTATACAGGCATTCCATGAACACAGCCAGGAATGCTTGGAATATGCGATCACAAATAACAACAAGACACAATGCCATACACGCAGGCATCTGGCATGCTGGACTCCAGCCATTACCAAACCATGCAAGAGAATGAGGAAGCTACTACATGATAGAGCAAACATAAAAAGGGAAGTAATCACTGATCAGTAGTATGACAATAAAATATGTCCACACATACAATCCACTAAGGCCAGCTAGAACAAGTTGAATCTGTGAATCCTGAGGCAATGTTATACCTGCCCCAAGTACACAGACAACCCTCAACTCCCCCCAAGAAATACAAATATATGTGAGAGATGCAACCATTTATCCAAACCGGAGGCTGAGCTCACTCAACTCAGTACTGTCAAAACTAGTCAGGAGTAGAAGGTAACCACACACACCACAAACCCAGTCCCACATAGACCTATCACAACTGCAAACCAAAGACATAAACACAGAAAAACATTCCCGGAGGCCCTAATTACAAACACACCACACCAACAGAGGCCTCCAAAGCAGACCTCCAAGCAACCACAACGCCAAACATAGCACATGCAACACATAGTACGCAAAGCTGGTGTGCCAAACAGTCACAGGCCAGAAGGAGAAACAACATGCCTGATACAGTTGTAATGAGTGAACCCATAGTCAGACACACTGCTGTCCCGCTCACCAGACTGAACAAGGGAAAGGGTACAGTAATCTGCCTGTAGGCTGCTACAATACGCCACATAACATAAGTATGCAGGTCACCCCAAAGCAAGTAGAAATATGATGCAGTCATTGTCCATGCTGGCGTGAATGACCTGAGATGTACCTCCCTGGACTACATGAAAAGAGACATAGATGAGCTCTCTGAGTATGTACTCCAGGCCGGTATGACACTAACCGTTTGCAGCATCCTACCCTCACCAAGAATGATGCCACAGTACAAACACAGAATGATCAGCTTTAACAAGTGCACAATTACTGCTGTCATTCCAAGAGGATCTAATGTCTAAAGCAAAAGTAAATTAAGGCACCAAAGTTACACACTGGAAATCAGTCACAGTACTTTATTGCAGAAAACAAACGGTAAGCGCTTTCACAACTTAATGTTGCTTCATCAGACCACAGCACTACAACTGATGCTTGGTTAAATACTAAGACAATTAGTATGACATCACAATTTAAAGAAATATTTCCCCACAGACATAAAAACATATACCAATATCTATAAGAAAAATGCATAAAAGATATAGAAAGAGTGTATGAATATACACAATAAAAGGGATATTTTAAATATTTAAAAAAGGGGAGATGTCAACCCTGATGATTATTGGTAATAATCATTAAAATATGTATATATATATATATATATATATATATATATATATATATATATATATATATATACACATATACACACACATTTGTGCACATATAACCATAATAATACAATAAAAAACTCATACTTAGTGTTTAAGGCGCCTTGCCTTAAGGTAAGGAACTAATGAGGTACAACCATTCAAACCAGGATATCTATCTGCTTGTAACTTGGTGATCCATTGTTGTTCTAATTCTTCAGTGTGGTTTTCTATATCACCACCTCTATTTGTCCTTACTATCTGTTGTAAGATTAAAAATTTAAAACAATGACTACTGTCGGTATTCAGGACATGATTAGCTAGAGCATTTGATTGCTTCTGGTTCCGTATGTCCCTTATATGTTCTAACATTCTTTCTTTAAAGCTCCTATTTGTTTTGCCTACATAATAGGCATGGCATACTTGGCAAAAACAAAAATAAACAACATCACAACATCAGCAATTTTACAATCATAATAATTCTTCGTATAAAGTTTAAAACATTTCACAGGATGAATGTACTCATTTTTAGTGTAGACATGCTGACAAGCAGCACAATTCCTGCACGGAAAAGTGCCCTGTCTGTTTGAGAAATTCTTTCTAAACGACTGATGTTCTCTATTACAGAGTTGCTGCTTTAAAGACACATTATTTCTAAAACTGAAGTTTGGGGTGTCACCAACTGTGGAAACCAGACCTGGTATTTCATGTAGTAAGTGCCAATTCTTTTTAATAATTTCCGTGTACTTATTGATGTCACTTGCAAATCTAAAAACTATTCTAAACTTATTTCTATCAATACTTGTATCATAAGATATACTCGTATCAGCACCATAAGGGCTCATATATGGTTTACATCTTGTAGATCTCAATTTCCATGCATCTGTTATCACTCTAGTAATTTCTGAGCTAGAATAGCCTCTTGTTTGAAATTCGTCTTGCAATTTATTTAAAGCAACTACTGCCTCCTCATCATTATTATGTAGGCGTAGGGTTCTATAGACTTGTCCTTTAAGGACATTCCTAGGTATGTGTCTCGGGTGCATGCTTGACCTGTGAAGACAGGCATTGGTTCTTGTGGGTTTGTGATAAATACTAGTTCTTAACTACTTTAAGTCAGTATGGGTGAGACTCACATCCAAGAAGTTAACACATGTATCAGAAAAAGTAAAGGTAAACTTCAAAAAGTCTGTAGTACTATGCAAGTAATCAATGAAATTACTGATATTTCCACCATGCCCTTTCCACAAGACAAAAACGTCATCCACGAAATGTACGTACCAGAGAATATAGCCAAAAAATGGATTAACATCTGACAAAACATATTGTTCTTCCCATCGTACTAATGACAGATTGGCGTAGCTGTTAGCACACAAAGTGCCCATAGCTACACCAATCTTCTGTAGAAAAATTTGATCCTGAAAGGTTACAATGTTATTTTCAAGTATAATCTCCAATAGTGCACAGACTAGCATAATCTTATTAGTAGTCAGCTTCTTATTCATGTCGAGGAATTCTCTTATTTTTTCACTTCCCCAAACATTTGGAATACTAGTAAAAAGAGATTCAATATCCATGGTAAGGAATACAATTTCTTCATCATTATCAATAGTTTCCATTCTATTTTGCAACCACTGTAAAAACATGTTTGTATCTCTAAGAACTGTATAACAGCTATCCAAGAACTGATGTAAAATACCTTCTACATAAATAGATAGGGGCTCAGTGCACCATCCTGCTCCTGATTTTACTTTTGCTGTTGTGTGTTTTGGGCACCTCAGTGTACCTGAAGCCGTTTGAGTTTGTATCTGCAGGATCTAATGTCTGTCTGCTTGGGATGTCATGCTTGACAAGCCATGCTGCAGTTCCAGGGATGGCTTGCACCTGTTACCCCTGGGCATCTGGATATTGGATAAGGCTTTTGCCACCTCCATAGAGCCTTACGTAGGCAAAGCTGTAAAGACTAACCCACCACCCTAGAAAACATAAGTTTTAAGAAACATAAGGGTAATGCTGACCAATGCCAGACATGTAAACTGCAATATGCATGCTCCTGAGGCCCTCCCCAGTATGGAGAACATCAATGTCTGTGCAGTGACAGAAACCTGCTGCAAGCCTCTTGATAGCACACCAGCACTACCAGGTTATACCTCATATCATGCATTATGGCCCCAAAACCTGGACCAAAACATAAAAGGAGGGGGAGTATCCATATTCAGCACAGACACCCATATGTCCAGGTAACTGACAATGCACGAAGCATCGGAGACCACCCATGTGCACCTAACCGGAGGCAAAACTGCTGCACCGTCTGTAGCATGCTACAGACCACACTGTCACACATAGGAACCCCACCCTGCCGTCCTGAAGACACTGGACAGTATGAATGTCCCACCAAATACTTAACAAGGTACTCACAAATTACCACATAGGTGGTAAACCATTATGTATGGAAGGAGTAATCAGGGACCTAGGGACACAAGTGGACAGTAACCTGTTATGTGACACTCACATTGCCAATGTGGCTAGGAAGACTGTCTATATTGGACACCGTATCATGAAAGGATTCACATCTATGTCAACAGAGGTCATTGTGCCCCTGTACTGTTCTCTTATCAGACCCATAATCTAGTACAATGCCTCATTTGGGATGTACCTTACCTGACACCTGCAGCAGTTAGAAAGACCTCAAAGGTACCTCACCAAGAGGATAAAGGGTCTCAAATATATGTCGTATGCTGCCTGGCTGTAGACACCCCAGCTGAATGCAGTCACATACTGCCTACACAGAGGCATTGTATGTCTGTTGTACAAGGCCATGCCCAACACAGGAGTACTGGACATGCTCCATCCCCGAGAAAACTCAAAGCCATCGGAGCTGTGAGAGTGAGAGATGTCAACCTCAACACATAATGAAATATGATGTGCTGGAGGGACAGATACATAACCCAGAGACTCCCCACACCCTGGAACAGAATCCCACTCCATGTTAGGCAGAGCCCTTCACTGACACTCTTCAACAGGAATCTTGCCAAGTGGATGGATGATCATAGATGTACACTGGGGGCCTTCACTGTGTCACGTCCAGACAGAGGCACAGTAAAGTAAATCATAAATGGCCATAATATTCACATAGCAAGGGGCGACAAAAGACACACACACTCTGGCTAGGCTTACAAATGCCCTAGGGTGGATAGCCTAGTATGAACCTATGAACCTATGAAGATACAAATTGTATAGGACACTAAGGATAATCCCAAGGCTTACTCAACTGATGGTAGGAACCATGTTGGGAATTCACAGATATGCTCTGAATCACAAAAATATTACAAACAACATACCAAACACACACACATATTGCCAACATACAATCTGACAGGTGCAGTGCACCCCCCCCCCAGAATGCAAAATATCTATCCCAGCAGACTGCTGGCTCCCTGACATTGCAGATGCTGAGGTAACAGCCAGCATCTACAAAGCAAAACACACAGCAGCAATGGTATGAGATGGTGTCCTGGGCTGAGACCAACATGGACTCCAAGAATAATGGAATGCCAAATCACACTACTGCTCAATGTCAGCCTTACCACAGGATATGTACCCAAAGAGCAGTGTACAACAACAGTGGTCCTTCTCAACAAAGGTGTTGCCTGAATGGATACTGCAAACTACCACCCCAGAATCCTGAGAAGCTTGGTCTGCACAGCTATGGAAAGGATCAGCATGTACCGCAGACATAAAGATATTGGGGACCTACTGACACTGGACCCTACCCAGTGTGGCTTTCTTAAGTGCAGATCCTGCCCCTAAACATGTTTGACTCATTTGAAACAGTCATTAAGGTCATTGATGAGGGCAATGTGGTCCATACAGCGTAGCTGGACCTTGCAAAGGCTTCCATAGAATACCCTATGTGTTCATTATAGATATGCTCACCAGCTTAAATATAAACCCCTATGTCAGTAGAGGGGTTGCAAACCAGACCAAGGACAGAACTGACATGGTCAGACATGCTGCAGCCATGTCAGACTACAAACCAGATACAACTGGCATCCCACAAGGCTTGGTCCTGGGACCTCTCTCATTTGGTATATATGTCCCATAGGTACAGGCCAACATGGAAGGACTGTGTCTGAACATGTTTGCAGAGGACTACAAACTGCCCACCATATCTGACCCTCCAGCTGAGACAAGCATCCCACAAAAGGGCCACATAGAAACAGACAACTGGTGCCATAGCCATGTCAGCAAGCTAATTGCAGAAAAGTGTATAGTCAACCCCCGTGGATATACAGTAAGTGCCCACCAGTTACCACATAGGTGTTAACCCATTACGTACTTAACATGTAATGAGAGACCTGGGGACACAAGGTGATAGATATCCTGCATTGGACAAACATGTGGGTGCAGTGTTTACAGAAACATACCATATACCCACCTAATCATGAAGGTTGTCAGATCTAGATAAGGGGAGGTCATTGTGGCTCTGCAGTCATCCTTCATCAGCGTTACAATTGACTACAATAGCCCCTGTGGGATGTACCTCAGCAGACACCTCCATCAACTGTAAAGTCCCCAACAGTACCTCACCAGGAGTATCAAAGAGCTTGAACAGATGCCATGTGTTGCCTGATTAAACAAACTGCAGCTCCACACACTGCCATACTGCCCACCCAGAGGCAAGCTGTGTCTGATGTATAAAGCCATGTCCAAGCTGGAATCAATGAACATGCTGCACCTTGTACAATCTGAATGGCAGTGAGCTATGCAGATGAGAGACCTGAACCCCAGCACTGACATACATAGGACAAGCTGTACTGCATGATCCATAACACAGAAGCCACCCCCACCCATGAGTAAACTCCCAGTACAGGCTATCCATAGAGTCACTCACTGATTCTCCTCAAGAGGAATCTTGATGAGTGGATGGGAGATGGTAGGTTTACCCTGGGTATCACTGTTATGTCACAGGTAGTCGGAGGCACAGTATACTAACCATGACATATGTCATGGCAAACTCCACTTACAATGTGTGTCGAAGGACAGACACACTCTCCGACTAGCATTAGAAATGGCCTAGGCCACATCGCTACTGTTTGCCAATGTACACCTATATTGTGGAATACACTACCAATGTTGGACAAGCCTGGTATAAGTAGTTCATATCTGAACATAATTCAACATGGTCAGATGTGCACAACTGGCCCCTAACCAGGCTGTTGTGCTCACTATGGAAATGTAAAGCAGTGATAGGACTAAAGCCCAGGATACTGTCCACCACAGTGAAAGTACTGAACCAGTACACTATACGGTACTACAGTGTTAGGTCAGTATGAAAGGATGTTGACAACTGTATGCAAAGTATCCCATGCAAACCCTGAAGGCACAGTATAATCCCTGTTGTGTTCACACACAAAGCAGTTGGACAGTAACTACACAACATGACACATAACACACAACCATAAACGGGAGATATTGTTGAAGTTCACACTCATCCACAAATGTGGTGGACTGCAGAGTTCAACATATGGAAAGCTCACACTGGGCATGCTCGCACACTTTGATAAATGAAACATGTCAGACAACATGCCATGGGAAGGCTGAACTGGGCATGCTCACACACTTAGGCCAAATCTCAGTTTAGCAGTTGGCCACACATATCTGGTATCTGTATGTGTTATTCCAGGAACCAACCACATTACAGCAATCTGCCCAGTGCACAAAGTTAAATGACTACAGAGACATACGTAATATAGTGGATCCCTCCCATATGCAAACATCTTCCACAGATACACAAGTTGTTCATACAAACAGGGAATGCTATGGCAATAAAGACCTGCAAACAGTCTATCAGCAACAAATAATGTGCATCTGACAATTAAACATATGGGTGTAGAGGTCAACACTAGGCTGTTTGCCCTAGGGAATGACAGCTTAGCCAGAGTGTGCTTGGCGTCTGCCTCCCCAGTACAGTAGGCTACTGTGCCACTGTAAAGTAGGTCACATAAAGCACCGTGTGAGGCTAGTGTGCTGTGCCTCTGTCAAGCAGGGACACAGTGGAGATCCCAGGGTTTGAAATTGCTAAGCCACATCCATGTTGTTGGTGTGTGCTGGAAGAGGGTTGCTGAGGACCTCTAACAGTAAGTGGGCGTCAATGACAGACTGAGTGGAGCCTTATCTGCATTGTCTGGACAATTTCACTGTCAACACTGTGTCATGATGATTATGAGGGATTGAAGTGTCGTGCCAGTACTGTTCAGAGATGTCCTCCCTCTGTGGGCTACTGCTCTGCAATGTATTAGCCCACTCTGTCTGTTGGACAGCTCATATATGGCTGGTGTACATCTGACAGGTGTCCTGTTGTGGAGCAGTCATGGGTATATTTGGGATAGCATGATCAATGCAAGCCTTCCACGTACTCATAGAATGCAATTGTCAAGGATTATGCAGAGTGGCCTGTATACTCCCCCAGCATGAGTCCTTAGAAGTCTTCCACCCCAGTATTCACAAGTGTAAAGTCTGCTTTTGATAAATACAGTTTGTTTGCAGTGACAACCTTGCCTGGGGGTGGGGATGGGATATGGATGTCCAGGGAAAGGTGGGTATGGTCAGATATCAACAATGGTGGTCTACCTCTGGTGTGGAACAGTGAGTACCCATGTTGCAGATGGTCAGGTGCAATATGTATTACCCCTTGTGGCTATGGTGAGTGGTTCTGCCATAGCACATGGACTCACAAATTGTAGTGGCTGTAGGGTAATGTTGTAGAGGCCTGAGT
Organism: Protopterus annectens; assembly: GCF_019279795.1. NCBI lineage: Eukaryota > Metazoa > Chordata > Ceratodontiformes > Protopteridae > Protopterus > Protopterus annectens. The sequence goes on along the minus strand of NC_056728.1, from coordinate 525,222,599 downwards.
AGTTCCCACACACAATATGCCTGTACCTGACATTAACAACTGGAATGGTGCATGTGAACACCAGCATATCCTGGCACTGTTCCCAGGGAATCAAAGTGTGTGTCCTGGATGTGGGAGGGGTGGTTTGGACTGGTTGTGTTGTGTGTTACAGGTCCTGTGGTCACGAAGCATGGTATAGAACATAACCTGCCAGTGCGATGTGCATATCTGACCCTGAAGTAGGTGGCTGCAAATGCATATATATGCTATCCCCCACCTGACAGGTAGTACTAGATGTAAGTACCTCTGTAGAAATAATGATGTCAGCACCCTATAAATACTGCAGGTGCAGAACAGACGCCCAGTAATTCGGATAGTGTGCTCTGCTAATGCATCTCCCTCAAGTGTCATAATATAGTTAGGTAGGGGTTTGAATCCTGCAAATGTTCAGTGTGTGTGGGTGAGCGGGGTTGTTGTGTGTGCAAGTCTGTGTCAGAGAAATGTCCCTTTTGGCAACTGGGAAAACACACTACAGGATGCACATTCCCCTTTCTAAACACTGATGATGTCAGCACCCTATAAGTACAGCAGGAGAAGGGAAACTTCCCAGTAAAGCGAATAACGCTCTCTGTTAGTGCGTCCATCTCAAGTGTCATAACATAGTTAAGTAGGGGTTTGAATCCTGCAAATGCCCAGTGTGTGTGGAGGGGGTTAGTGTGTGTGCAAGTCTGTATGAAAGAAATGTACCTTTTGGCAACTAGGAGAACACACTACAGGATGCACATTCCCCTTTCTAAACATTGATGATGTCAGCACCCTATAAGTACAGCAGGAGAATGAAAACCTCCCAGTAATGGGAATAGTGCGCTCTGCTAATGCGTCTCTCTCAAGTGTCATAACTTAGTTAGGTAGGGGTTTGAATCCTGCAAATGGCAAGTGTGTGTGTTGGGATGAGGGGAGTTTGTGTGTGTACAATTCTGTATGAAAGATATGTGCTTTTTGGCAATTAGGAGAACACACTACATGATGCACATTACCCTTTTCAAACACTGATGATGTCAGCACCCTATAAGTACAGCCAGAGAAGAGGAACCTCCCAGTAATTCGAATAGCGCACTCCGCTAATGCGTCTCTCTCAAGTGTCATAACATAATTAGGTAGGGGTATGAATCCTGCAAATGGCAAGTGTGTGTGGGGGAAGTAGGGTGTGTGTAATTGCTAGTGTGAGAGAACAGTTCCTTTTGGCAACTACTACAATACACCAGATGCTGCATATTCCCCCAGTAAACACAAGTGATGTCACCACACTATAAGTACAGCCAAACAGGGCAAATCGCCCAGTAATGCAAATAGTGCGCTCCGCTACTGGGTCTCTTACTACTGTCAGAGCACAGTTAGGTATGTTTTGGAAACCCAAAACTGCCATGTGTGTTTGTGTCACACACAATGCCCATGTGTGGGTTGTTGTTCATAACAATGCATGACATTGCTTAAACCAGCAATGGCAATGCACACATGATGTATGTGTGTGCCACATACACATATACCTGTGACCTTCAATAGTTCCCATGTCTGACACGTGCCTCAAGTGAAAAAATGGTATTTGCACTGCATAACATTATAACTGTGTCTTACTGTGCAGGGGCTGCATGCGGTATGTGTATATACAGTGTAAGTTGTATATGGTATCATCCTAACAGCGGGGGATACACATCTGGTCTGGGCCATATAGTCTACATGTAGTCGATGAACAGATGCTGCATGTTCTCACCTGTTGTGGGAGTGGTAACATGTTGTTCCACTGCAATTTGGTGACTACATGCTAGGAACCTTTCAGCTAGTGTGTTGTAGCTACAGTAATGCTCACACACAATGTTCGGCTTGATGCAGTCCAGCCATATAAAGACATATGTAGAGACCGTCATATTCCCAGTGTTGTTAGGGAGGACAGGTGGGTTTCCTGTGTATGGGAGGGTTGTGTGTGCCAGGCTATGAACCAGAAGGCAGTCCAACACACTGTTAGCTGCACATGGATAGGCCCTGATGCTTTGTGCTGTGCCAACAACCTGGAGGTGTGTGTATCTGTGGTGCCTTGAGATACCTCCCCCCGTTCATGTGTGGTACATGTGTAGGGGATGACAGGCATGGTATGAGGTATAACCTGGCAGTGATGGGTTGCACCTGTGAGCCGTGAATCAGGAATCTGTTATTGCACAGATATTGCAGTTTACCATGCTGAGGACAGTGTCTGGTGCATGCATCTTGCGGTGTACACTGCTGGTGTTGTGTAGCATTACTGTTAGTGTCCTATCCCGTGTGATACCCGTGGAGGTGGCCATGTAATCTGAGCCCTGCATCAAAAGGCACTATGTGTGTATCAAGAGGCTTCGCCAATAAACAATGGCCCATGGGTGACACGTGCAAGTTGCCCCTCGCAAATCATTGTGGCTTCCCCAGCATGTAAGCACATGCTGACAGCCATTGGATACCCTATGAATGACATTGGAGATTGAGCAAAATGTAGACATAGAACACCCTTCCTACATATTGTGGTAGCATACCTGGTGAGGGTATGATGGCAACCAAGGTCAGGCTCATACCAGTGCATGCCACATGCTGAGAAAGCCCTTCCATGTTCCCTATCATGTAGTCCAGGGAGGTACATCTCAGGTCATCCATAGTGGCATGGACAATGACTGAGTCATATGTGTCCATGCCTCTGACTGACCTGTATGCATGTGTTATGTGGTGGACCATAGTGCCGCACGGGCATATCACTGTGACCTTCACCATGTACAGCCTGTTGAGCGGGACCCCACTGCACCGGCCAAGAGAGGTACCCGACACATCTGTAGCAGGTGTGTTGTGTAGCCCTACAGGCTGTGAGTGTTTGGCACACAGGGTGTGTGTGCCATGTGTGGCATGTGCTCTGTTCCGAATTAACGTATGCCTGTGTGCCATCTGCGGAGGTGTGTGATGCTCAGGCAGGATGCTATTCTGAGGCTCCAAGTATGCCCCAGTGTGTTCATGTGTTTGGATTGCTGTCAGTGCAGGTCTATGTCAGACTGGTATTGTAGTCACTGTAGTATGTCATGCCACCTGACAGGGTATGCCAGTACTGGGTTCAGAGTGCTCAGTCCCCAGATTGGCTATGTGGTTGCATCTCACACATGTGTTGTACGTTCCTGGCCAGGGGTGAGGGTTGACTGCATACATGTGGCAGCTGTGACATTGCCACCTGACTCACATATTCCACAACTGGACCATAGAGGTGATTCACAAGTTACCTTTGCACATGCTACCATAGTAGTGTGATTGCCATGGTGATTACCAGCACATAGGGCCAATGGGGAACAACATACTGAAGGTGAGTATATGTGGGTGTACAGCTTCTGATTTCATAGAGCTGGTATTTATGACTGCACACATGGGCAAATGCCAGGTAAGTCATATGCAATGTGTCACAGGCAATGTACATGCGAACAGGACAGACAGTGATGTTCTGTCAAGTGAGACATTGACATACGTATAGTAAGCTATGCAAATGTCACTAGGAATCCACAGAAGCTCTGTAAATCTGCATTGCAGGTGGAATCAGTGTTCCAGGGAACCTCAAGCAAACATGCATGCAAACAAAGCTACAGTAAGCAGGGCTGGAAGTAGTCCATTGTACAACAAAGAAGGGGTACCACTTCCAGTAGGTAACAGTGCAAATATACAGGCACTATAAACGTGTACCCAGGAATGCACAGCTCAGATGTCCATGGTAAAACTGAAATTATTTAAAATTTAATTTAATTTAAATTAAATTGGTACTGCACACATATCAACATGCGCAAATATCCACATTGCATAGTCGTTGTGGGCAACATGCCACCATTAGTGTACATGCCCATCATTGCGTATCACAACTTGCATTACCTTCTCCCCTGTGCTACATATGTATGTGGCTATCTGTTGACATCCTTACCACCAGTATGCAAACATGTGCAGCTGTTACACTATGGTACTTACTGTGGGTGTAGATAACAATTCAGGACAGTCATACAGTTACTGCATCAGGCTTGCTGGGATATACACACAATCATATCAGCACACTGTACTGTTACCAACATGATACTATTAATACACTTCTATGTAGTCACCCTGTGCATCAGCAACATGTTAACCTGTTCCTGCACTGATGTTAGAGATTGCAGGAAGTGGCATAGTTTCATCATATGCACAGGGTGTGAACTAGGTATGCCTGAGTCTGCCACTGATACCACCAATTGACATGTATGTGTATGTGTGTTGGTGAAGGACAGCAGTACAGGGTGGGGCACTGTTGATGCAGTGTGAGCATGTATGTGGTAGCCCTAGGTGTTAACATTTCACATGTGTGTATGCATGCACACAGTTCCACCTCATGGCTGCCATATACTGGAGTTTGTGGACAGCCACAGACTGCCCCTGCCAGGTCATACAGATCAGTGTCTGTGGCCACGAACACGGTACCTGTGCCTGGCAGGGGTGCTATGGACCATATCCGGTACTAAGCCAGACTGGGTACTGTCATCAGAAGTGGGTGTTCGTTGACTGGACACAGGTCCCTGTTGGGGCTGTCCAGAGCCACGTGCATGTGGTCACCTGGGGCAGTCTGATGACAGTACAGACCCAGCATTGCTGTGGCTGCTGCTGGCACTATGGGGGCATCTGCGGGCCTGTTGTCATCCGCGCCGACTGCCAGCTGCTGCTGTTGCTGGCATATGGCCACGTCGACGCCACAACCATCCACCATTGCCCTGGCTCATGGACATGTAGTTGTGGAACTGCTGTAATATGTCCCCACAACGTCTGTCTATGACATCGGTGAAATTACGGCTAGCATCCGCAATGTCATGCATACTGTCAGTCATGGATGTGCGACATGCTCTCAGCTCCCTCGGACCCTGTCTGGTGTACCTTTCCATACGTGACTGTGCCTGCATGACAGCCCAAAACATAGCTGAGGTTGACAGACCTCTTTGTGCACGTCTGCTAGAGGCAGTACGCCCACAGATGCTCCCACGAGAACCCATGGGCAACTGTCTGTGTGGCACCATCTCAGGACCCTGCCCATGGCTGCTGTGTGGGGAAGCATGTGCCACAGATACCACATTACCCTGGTCAATGCCCACTGTATCCTGTCCATCACCTAGGGACATTGGTGACATAGGATGTACTGGCAGGATGACTGTGCACAATGATGGGGTTGACAGCTGTGTACTGTCAATTGGCTGACCAATGACGGACCCTGACACACCTTCCTGTGCCATTACACAGATATCATCATTATCAGTACCTGTGGCACCAGATTCAGGTTCCCTGCTGCAGGACACCAGAGCAGCACCAGAACCTGTGGGAGGAAGACAGGAAACACAGTTTACAATATCTACACAATGTTATCAGTGATGCACACATGCACACATGGACACATGCATACATACACACATGCACACATGCACACATGCACACGTGGACACATGCACACATGCACACCCCGCAGTATACACACAAAGCACTACTGAGTTACACTATTATTACTAGCACTATCAAGACTATTATAGGTATTGTTAATGGACACTCACCAGCATGGATGGGCTGCCTTGCGGTAACACCGGAGGGACCTACAGAAATGAGGGGATTAATGTCAGTGGGCACAACTGTGCCATTGATACTGCGTATGATACAGTTCAGTAGTACAACAGTTGCCTTTCACATGTCAGCTGTTGATATTGGCAATATCACACTTGCACAATTACATACTATGTTGACAGCTACATACCAAGGACACACCTTACACATGCATAAACTAACAGTGTACAGAACAGTCAAGTGTAAATATGGCATATTACCTGCATGCTCCATGTCGTGTTGCTGTGTGGCTCCAGCCTCCATAATAATGCAGGTGTGTTGCTGTTGATGTTCCTGGGCTGGAGCCACAACACTTAGGAGTAGCCCCTCCAGTCTGGTGAGGGGGGGGATGTGTGGCCACCCCACCTCCTGTAGCGACCTGTTGCCTGTGGATATCCGCACACTGACGGACATTTCTGATTAAATCACTGCAGTGATGTTGTACCTGCTCATATGTCCTATTATGTGTGCCAATGTCATTTACCCTACGGACAAGGTCTTGCCACAGTGCTGCCCTCTCCTGCTGATTCTGGCTGGTGCGGGAAAACAGTATGTCATAATCCCACACCAGGCTCTGGTGTATCTCTTCACCTTCTGCAGCAGAGTAGGCAGGATTTCGCTGATGTGCCATGTTCCTGAAAGAGAACACAAACAGGATATCAGCAAACTATGACAGCAAAATATGGCACACATACTATACATGATACTCAACTGTAGTGATATACTACTACTCCCATATGTAGCACCTGTGTGTCTCTTGGTGGATACACATGTACATGGCCAGATATCAGTGCTCAGCCGACACCTGTGCAACAATACCTGCCACATTCCATACAACATAGTACCAAGCCCCATCAGTCAGCACACTGAGACAGGTCCAATGCACCACCTCACTCTGGGGGTTCATAACAAGGTACTGTATGTGGAACGTCATCCACTAGTGTGATCTGGACACAGACTAATCGGCCTGGATATACATATCCCACCACCACCACCAGCATGGTAGACTACTTTGAAATATATGTGAATAGACAGATTTTCACTTGTTAGGACTGAGATGGTATCCATGCAGCCCACTGGGCCAGTGGAAGCCACAACCCACAATGCTGACCCCTTTGCAAATGCTTCCTACGGACATCCCCAAGAATGCATGGAACATGCACACACAATTCTAACCCAGACGCTATGCACAAAGGTTAGGCATCCTGTCTGGTGGACCCCAGCCAAAGACAAATTGTATAATGATAGAAGGAGGCTACTGCAAGACAGAGCAGAATCACATAAAGGGAAGGCATCTGTGGTCAGCACTAGTAAAAAGCTAAGTTCTCTCATAACAACATCCAAGGCCAACTCTGAGAGAAAAATGGCCAAGGACACTAAAGATAACCACAAGGCCTTCTTCAGTTTTGTTAGAAACATGGACCAAAAGCCTCAGATATGCTCAGAGTTAGTACACAACTACATAAAATTCACTAAACCCACAGATATTGGCAACATTCTGGCAGACAGGTTCAGTGCAAATATCCCCCCTCCCTCTCCCCAAAAGAAGAAATACTTATCACAGCTGAATGTAACCTCCCTGTCATCTCAGATGTCCAGGTGAGGGCCGCCCTCAGCAAAGCAGAACACACAGCATCAATGGGACCTGATGGTATCCCTGGATGTGTGCTACGTGAACTCCAAGAGGAGCTACAACCGCATATAAAAATGATATTTAACCTTAGCCTTACTATGGGATATGTACCTGAACACTGGCGTACAGCAACAGTGGTCCCACTCCACAAAGGAGGCACCTCTACAGACCCATAAGCTTAACCAGCCTGGTCTGCAAAGCTATGGAAAGATTCATTATGGAACTCATATACAGCGACATTGGGGACCTACAGACACTTGATCCCACCCAGTTTGGCTTTGTGAAGGGCTGATCCTGCCTTTTGAACCTGGTTGACTTTTTCAAAACAGTCACTACAGCCATTGATGAGGGCAAAGCAGTCCATACAGCCTACCTGGACTTGCCTAAGGCCTTCAACACAATACCCCACTCAGGCATCATAGACAAGCTCATCAGCTTAAATGTTAATACATATGTCACATGATGGGTTGCAAACTGGTTAAACAACAGAATCCATAAAGTCAAAATTGCAGGAACCATGTCAGACTCAAAGCCAGTCACAAGTGGTATCCCACAGGGCTCTGTCCTAGGACCCCTCTTGTTTGGCATTTACTTCTCAGATGTGAAAGCAAACATGGGCGGGTTGTGGATGACAAAGTTCCCAGATGACTGCAAACTAGGCGCCATAGTCGATACACCAGCTGACACACATATCCTACAGACAGGCCTCACTGAAACGGACAACTGGTGCCAGAATCATGGCCTAACACTGAATGGCATGAAATGTATAGTCATCCCCTTTGGGTAAAACAACGTACACACAACTTATCACATAGACATACATATAGATACAGACCAATAACACATATGGAGGGTTCACAGTATGTAGACTATTAAATTGTTACTTTACATTACCTGTGTTTGTCACAGCTGATTGCGTTACCGTTTGTATAGGTTCCTGCTGCTGCTAGCCCAGCTTGATACTGTCACTGATGACAGCTTCAACTTAGTTTTTCTTAAGTGTAGTTTTTGTTTGTGTTTTTAGTTTCTTTTTTTCTTTCTCTCTCTCTCTCTCTCTCTCTGCCTCCAGACGCTGCAATGAAAGTATTGCATGCGTGGACTGGGAGTACAGGATGCTTTTGTAGGTGTCTGCATATGTCCATGTGATGGCCTCTGCACCAATTGTTAGCCAGCATTTGCTGATTGCATGCAGCCAGTTGTGTACTGATTGCAGTTCTCACTGTGATTTCAGGACAGTGCTATAAAAGGGTATGTGAGATAGGTGTTGCCCTTTCAGATTGTAAGGGCGGGGACCATGCTGGTATGATGTGGACACTGTTCTGTGAGTGTAAAGGTTAGTATCTCTCTCATAATTCAGGCTGTGTTGTAGATTAACATTTCTCCATTCATCTCTCCTGTTTCCTGTTCTAAGTGTGTATGTAAACTGACACCTACAACTACTACTACTACTACTGTTAATATGGGTGTGTGTGCTTTCCTGTGAGACTTGTGGTGTGTGGCTTGCAAGGTGCTACACTGACATTATTACCTACTAGCTACCAACTAGCATGGCTGTTTCTGTTCACACACTACTATTATAGGAATCCACTAGATTTGACAGTAAATATACATGACATGCTTTGTGTACTACACATCCTATATTCCCTTTACATTCATTCCTACTATTACATGATATATTTATTGTAGCACAATATTCTTATATAACAGTCATGGCTTAGTGGTAAGTCATGCAGACTACTGTTTCCAAGGTCCTGGGTTCGGGACTGACAGTGGGATTTTATTTTGCTTTTGAGCAGACTACAGGACCTGTCATTCAGAGTGACTAAGGCACTTTTAAGCAGTTGTAACCGGGTTAGCACTGGTTTGCGCAGAGCTCCCGCATGCGCACTGGTGTTCAGCTCCACGCACACCCGCTTACAACCACTTAAAAGTGCTTACTCGTGCGCACACCCGCGCCATTTTCTTTGAAAGAAATGAAAATGGGGAGACAGGAAAGTGGTGAAAAACGGGTCACAAAGAGGGTAAGACAGCAGGGAAACAAGCTTGGGTTTTGCAGGAGGGATGTAGGTAAGGCCCATAGCTGCCCATTTCTTCATCAGCAACAGCTGTGCATATGTTTGTAATTTGGTGTGACATTTGAAACCTTCCACTCCTGAGAGAGGTGCAAGGACAACAATAATACTTGTTGTACAGCCAATTGTAATTGACAGTTTCCATGTCCAGCAGATGTGTGCGAAATGGGCAGCTATGTATGGGGCGTAATTTTTTTGTAGGTACAGAGTGCCCTTTTTTTTTTTTTTCAGGTGAGAGTGGTATGTCAGGTAAAGGAAGTCGGTATAGCTGGGGAGGTAGGTTGGGTAGGTCAACAGACAAGACAAATAAGACACATACAGGGGCGGTGTATGACACGTGTGGAGGGGTTACACAATTGACGGGGATGGATGTTTGGATATCCAGAGCCCATGAGCCCACAGATGGCAACAGTGGAACTGATATCCCCACCCATGGGCAGTTGCCACTGTACCTTTACTGCCCAGGATGGGGCTGTGCTGGGGGCTGTGTAGGCTGGGCAACAGGCATGCCCGTTAGTTGTGCCACCTGTGCCTCAAGCTGGCGTAGGGGCCCAAAAACAGCTTCCTGGATCTCCCTACACACCACAGTCTGGACGCTACGGAGGGTGAGTGGTGGTTCTCCTCCAGCCACACTTGCAGAGGGGGGACGAGCCCCATCCCCTGCAGTGCTTCCACCTGCAGGTGGCACAGGGCCACCGGAGGAGGGTCCGGACTGGGCACTACTGCCAGGTGCACTCGCCAGCTGAGGTGGGAGAGGTGGGTCCACTGGAACCCGCCTTCCCTGTCATCCTATGTTTTGTATTATGTCATGACAGTTTGGGTTAGTAACATACAATACCATTCGCAATTAGTTGTAACAGCATGCATTAGTATTCCCATTAACCAAACACCCAGATATTCACACCACTGAACAGCGAGCATAACACATGCATAATTTGAACAGCAATACACAGTCCAACAACATGCAGGGTTGATTGATGGCAACAGGCCATCAGGTTTGGATGTATGAACAGGGCAGATGCATCAATGTACATGCAAATATGTATGTCCCAACAGGACAAATGTCCAGGGGTGTTAATTGTGATTGCACATACCAATTTCACGTGGAATGGATTATATGTGGTTATAGGGTAGGGTGAAGAAAATATAATTAACACCTTCAAATACAAATACATATGCTGTACATTTCTAATAGCTGAAGATATATACACACTACAGTACAACCTACAGTTTCCTATGTGATAACTACTTCAAGTTGGTGATAGGAATGTTACTGCTACATCAATATACATTTTCATTTTTATTCATACATGTTCATATCTGGCTCTTTTCAGCTACTTCATCCTGCTACATTTGCTTTATATAGCTATAGACAACTGTGGATGTTTGGTATTTCAGACAATCATACTATCTGCATATTGCAGACTGAGAGCAACATATCCAGATTTTGGGATACACATTCCAGCTGCAGGAACATTTTGAACACATTTCGCAGTTTGGTTCTGCTTGTCACATTCATTTAATTCTGTACTGACTGCAGTATACTTTATTCAGGAGTTATTACTACTTTATTGGTGGATTCATAACTCTTTCTCACACTCTCTCACTTGTTTTATTTTTACAGTTCAGGATGGTACTTACTTCTAGGCTTTTTTGACATGTTTTACCTGTAGTTATTACAATCCTTTCCAACAGTCTCACTTCTGTCATGTTTCAGTATTTCAACAGGGATATATTTCACACATGTGTTTTGCTCATCTTCTTCAGCTGTACTTTTCAGCCTGCTGCAGGTTGTATACTATTATATTACAGGTGGGGCATCTTTATTTCAGACTTTATTTCAGACATTTTCATTTTTCTGTTTGGATTACAGACTGCAACACACTTTTGTAATCAAGCAATACTTGCAAACACTCTTACACTGTTACTTGCACATGTTATTACTTAGTGACTACACTGCACTCTTTTGCTAACTGTCATCCTTTTATATTTATTTACAGTTACAGGGAGAGGATTACTGACCTGCCTGGTGGCACAACCACACCAGCCTATCGCCATAGGCTCTGCAGTTCGCAGAACGGACACCTGCAGCTGCAATATAAATAAAGTAATATTGGAATACACATCTCCATAATATCAGCTAGGTTAATTTCTTACATACATAATTAGATGTAACTTACTCAGTAGTGGGGCGTTGGGCATTTGCCGGGCCTCCTGGATCCAAAGGTTCAGTTGGTCCTGCTTACGTCTCTTCAGGTCCGCATGGTGGTGACGGACCTGCTCACCAGTCCTTGGAATCCCTGTGGCACTGGTGAGATCATGTGCCAACCGGTCCCATGCCTCAGCCCTATATGCTCCCCACAGGACCTGGCCCTGCATGAGTTGGACCTCATGATTGTGGACAAGGAGCCAAACCATATATCTGGACTCCTCAATGCCCCACCTCTGTGCTCAGAAGCAACTACCCTCACCTACTCCTGACATTCTGGCTGCAAGTTAGTTCTACAATCGGTTATGCTGTGTATTCCCGCCTATGGGGCTTATATATGCCATTTTTCCCACACTTATCTGTGATTGGCCATTTTGGAATTGTATTAGCTTCACAAAACCTGCTTGGTCATGCTCCTTTTTCTATTCATTTCTATATATTTGCTATTACTGTATTTCTAAGTAGAGCTGTCATGGCTTAGTGGTTCAGTACCTTGACTATGGTGCATGGTATCCTGGGTTTGAACCTGGCCACTGCTTTTTATATTTTATTACTGTCTAGACAGGCTAGGAGGTGTGTCTGTGTAAAGGCAGTTTTGTTACAGCTTGCTCAACGTTGCCCGTTGGTTAGCTTGTTGGAGCGGTGCGCAGCTCCGCGCAAATGAGTTACGCTGGTTTACACCTCATTTGGCTGTCAGCATGCATATTACGCTCAGCTCAGCTAGGGGCACACAGTTTCAGTGTGTTAAACCACGGCTCACCTACTGGCACTCATTTTGCACCTGTTGAACCACTGCTCACCTACGGGCACTCATTTTGCACCTGTTAAACCACTGCTCACCTTCGGGCACTATATATATATATATATATATATGTATGGATTCCATACACTAGATCAAATTTTCACTAATTCAAAATAGTGCATGGAATGCTCACTGCAGCGAAAGTGCACTTAATCGAAAGTGCACTTACGTGAAGTTCAGTACAATGAACGGGTGCTGTACTGAACTTCCATGCAGTACTCACAGACCTTAGGGTTAGGGCACGGGTCATAGTAAGGTTACCATGACCCGTGCCCTAACCCTAAGGTCCGTGATGACTGCAGAGCAGTGAAGGACATAGCAATGTCCTCCACTATGGTGCGATAGTCACGAACCTTAGGGTTAGGGCATGGGTTAGGGTAAGGGGATAGCTTTACTAACTATCCCCTTACACTAACCCGTGGCCTAACCCTAAGGTCCATGACTATCGCATCATAGTGGAGGACATAGCTTGTTTTTTATGTCCTCCACTGTGCTGCGGTTCTTTCGGTGAAGTGTACTTTCGTGAAAGTTCACTTTCATTAAAGTGAACTTTTGCAGAAGTGTGGCTTCCTATTACAAGTTCAAAGTAGTGAACTTTCGTTCTTGTAATAAGAATACATATATATGTGTGTGTATATATATATATATATATATATATATATATATATATATATATATATAAAACATATATTTAGCCATCTATAAAACACCATTAATGTACTGTATTAATGTTTATATGTGTATTCCGCGGTGGTGCAGCAGTAGCATTGTTGCCTCACAGCAAAAGTTTCTCCCGTTCGATTCTCGGCTGGAGTGCGGGGAGTGCCTTCTGTGTAGAGTCTGCATGTCCTCCCCGCGGTTGGGTGTGCATTCAAAAGACATGCGTAAATGGGCATGCCTTTGTTGAAGGTTGGACATCGAGCTGGCACCTCGTCATTTGTGAAAATCTACTGCCAATCATTAGCAGACTGGAGTTTCACTGTGGTGACCCCTAACTGGGAAAAGCCGAAAGATAACAACATTAATGTTTATATGTGTCTAAACAAAGAGACTAAAACATCTAGTTAGAAACACTAATCAGAAGCATGTTGTTACCCCACTAGAAAAATGAACTTTGGTATTAAGTCAAATTATACTATTACTGAAGAATTAGAAGACATCCATCATTTGTAGTTATTTAAAAGGAAAAAGTATGTAAAGTACTTATAGTGGGGAAAAGAGAGAAAAGGAACATTAGTAACAAAAAGGAATAGGAAGAGAGGAGAGAGAGAGAGAGAAAGAACGAGAGAGAATGTTATTTAAATACTTAGTACTATATGTAATTAGAAGAAGTAGATATAGAAAGGAAAAGAGAAAGTTAATAAGAAAGATGATACACATTACCTTACAGTATAGAAAATTTCCAGAATCAAATATATTATGATTCATAAAGAAAAGCATTTAAAATTAGAATGAATTTAATCATTTGTTCTTTAGTTTCTTAGTTTTGTTTGCTCCTTCCTTCACAGACCATCCATTTTTTGTTGCCTGTCTTTTCAAACTCTGAGATGACCATTCCATTTCTTCTATGCCCAACAGTATTTTCTTCTTTTGGATAAATTGTACTGCTTCTTGTAGGTAATCAAAGATCTTCACTCCTTCTGGCAAGGTTATTTTTTTTCTTGCAGGAAAAAGAATATGAGCTTTAATATTGGCTTTTTCAAGGACTTAATAAGAGGAACACACTCCTTTCTTCTGGATATGACTGTAGAGATGTAGTCATTGTCAAAATAAATAACTTTTTCACCCATATTGATAGGGGAATTCATCCAAGCTGATTTCAGCACTAAGTCCTTGTCTTGTGAGAAAATAAATCTAACTATTATAGACCTGGGGTTAGATGAACTCAGAAACAAAGCTGGATTTATCAGGGAGCAATAAGCCCTCTCAATTCCAAAAGAAAGGGATTCAGGCATGTTTAGTGCTGATGAAACCCAATTATTGAGGAATTAAATCATGTTAGCACATTCTTCTTTCTCAGGAATTCCATATATTCTTATATCTCCTTTGTCTACTTTCAAGGTCTTCCAGTTTCTCAATCCGCCTGGTGTTTTGTTTCAGAAGAAATTCATTGTGATGTTCATTTTCTGTCTCTCTAGTATCCAGATCAGTTACTGTTTCTTATCAGGCAAGAATCGATTCAGACTTTTTTTTTACTATTCCATTTAGAAGCTCCAGTTGTTTACTGCATTCTTGTTTGATAATATCCATTTTGTTTTCAAATTTGTCCATTTTTAGTGACAGTTCTTGGAAGTTTGTTATTATAAGATGCAATTCTTTCTTCACTGCACTCTCCTGGTGTGGGTTCTTAGAGTTTCTCATGTTGAGATCTCCAGTAGAAAACTTCTTGACAGGAATAATTCAAAAATTCTCTTGACTATGTATTAATTTTTAGAAAATCATAAAGAGTCTATGTCAATCTATCCTTTAGTATACTTTTACTTAGATTTTTCTAAAAATTAAAGTATATTTCGTGTCAGGATATTAAAATCTAAGCAGAGCTATGGATTTCTGGTGCTATCAGACTGGCATCTTGGCCATGCCCCACCGGTGTACAGCATTTTGAAGAGCTTATTGTGCAGTTGAATATTATTAGAAGTACCTGATGTGTGTGAATGTTTGTACTTAATTACATGGCCCATAATTGCATTGTGTTTTACTATAATCTTTGGGCATGGCAGAAGAATTTTGGATACTCACACAGCTTGTGTTTGATAACAATATTGCAGAAAATTGGAGTGTTTGAGCAGGAATGCAATATTTTCATACAGGCTGCTTTTTCTGACAAAGACGCATGTACAAAGGCATCTATTCTGCTTAATTTAGCTGATTCAGAGGCCATTGAAAGAGAGCATTCATTTGTGCATGCACCTGCTGTGTTTGCAGGGGTGGGGAAGACCACCACATAGTGGTACCAGATGAAACAAGAGAAGACTCGGAGTGCTTAAAACATCAATTTAGAGAAATGTGCAACCCTCAAATGAATATCACAATAGAAAGGCACTTATTTCACACAAGGAAACAAAAGTCTGATGAAACATTTGCAGCATATGTAACTGACTTGAGAAACTAGGCTAAAATGTGCAGATTTCATGCTCCGAGAGATAAATTGATAAAAGACAGGCTTATGTGTGGTATTAATAATGACACAGTGAGAAAGAATCTGCATCATACAGTGATTTAACTTTGAATAAGGCCATTAGGATTTGTCAGATATATGAGCTTACAGAAAGGCACACAGTTATTCTTACAATTGAGAATAGCTGTGGAAGGCACAGTGACAAAAGCTCATGTTGATAGTATGCAGTATGCAGTTAAAAGAGACAGACCCAAACACATGGCAGCTGCTGCAGGTTCTTTAACTGTTCCTAGGAAACCCCATGTCTTTCCTATAAATTCTAGAGCATGCTCAGTGAAGCATAAGAGTGACTCAGCAGTCAAAAAATGTGCCTCCACCCAGCTTCATACTCAACTGTCATAATTGTGGTGAAAATGATGAGACCAACAGGGAAAAGTGCTTAGCTTTTGGTCAGCAGTGCCACAAATGCAATAAGTAGAATCATTTCAAAAGATTTTGTAAATCAAACAAGGCAGATTATTTTATTAAAAGAGGGCATTCCAAGAGGCAAGTTGATAAATTAGAAAACTGCAACCTTATTTTTTATGGTGATGGTGTGTCTGTGCTTGTTGAAACAGTCAATGCATTAGATGTGTGGGCCAAGAATGAGATCTTTTGTACTGTCTGGATTAATGGGAGTCTATAGAGCTCAAAGTAGATACTGGCTCAAAGTGCAATGTTATGTATGCAGAAACAGTCACTATAGTAAAACCTGCAGAACATCCTGATTTGACAAAGTGTGTGAAACTTGTTGCTTATGGTGGTGAAGATTCAAACCAAAGGCTCAGTAGTGCTCTCATGTAACTTTTCTGGGAACAACAATGACTTGCAATTTTTCATAGTCAAGAGACACATGCAGTCATTATTAGGCCTTAGAGACACTTTGAAAATGGGACTGCTTTCATTTAATAAGGAAGTCCACCGTGTAAGTCTGCATGACAACAGCTCAAATTTTGCCTAAACCATTTTTTCTGAGTATGCTGATATTTTTGCAAACAAAGTAGGCAAACTATAAGTTGTGTGCTCTTTAAAGTTAGACCCAGAGGTCAGCCCAGTTATCAGACCAGCACGAAAAGTTCCAGTAGCTATGCAGAGCAAAGCAGCTAGACAGAATGGTGCAGTTAGGAGTAATTTGTCCAGTTGAAGAACCTACTGAATGGGTATCCTCCATGGAGGTAGCTCATAAGAAAAGCTCAAATGATATTAGAATATGCATTGGTCCAATGGATTTGAGCAAAGCATTTAAAAGACATTGTTATCCAATGTGCACAGTTGAAGAAGTTACTGCTATCATGCTAAATGCTACTGTTTATTCTGTCTTAGATACAAAGAGTTCATTTTGGTAAATTTTGCTTGACCAAAAATCTTCATTGCTAACCACTTTCAGTACTCCTTTTGGAAGATACAGATTTCTGAGAATGTCATTTGGGATAAATTCTGCCAGTGAAGTCATTCAGTGCACAATGGAGAAAAGTTTTTTTCTGGCTATCCATGTGCTGTTATAGTAGATAAAATTCTAGTAGGAGGCAATGGTGAGGCTGAACATGAGAGAAACTTCAAGAAAGTTCTGAAAAGAGTACATGAAGTGAATCTTAAGCTGAATCCTTAAAAGTGCAAGTTCAGGCTGCGAGTAGTTACTTATGTCACTGACTTGTTTAGCAGTTCAGGCTTATGACCAGACCCTTCTAAGAAAACAGCAATTCTCGAGATGCCAGCTCCAAACAATGTCCAAGCCCTTCAACATTTTAGGTTCATAGGTTCATACTAGGCTATCTGCCTTAGGGCATTTATAAGCCTAGCCAGAGTATGTTTGGCTTTCGCCACCCATTTTAAATTAATTTTGCTATGCCCTTTTTCGAGGTTAGTATACTGTGCCTCTGTCTAACAGTGACACAGAAGTGATACCCGGGGTAAACCTACTATCTCCCATCCACTCATCAAGATTCCTCTTGAAAAGAGTCAATGAGGGACTCTGCCTAACCTGGACTGGGATTTTATTCCAGAGTGAAGGGAGCCTCTGGGTTATGAATCTGTCCCTCCAGCATGTCCTATTTATTTCTGTGCTGAGGTTCAAGTCTCTCGAGCGTGTAGCTCGATGGGATTTGGATTTTTTGAGGTGCAGCATGTCCCTTAATTCCGGGTTGGACATGGCCTTATACGTCAGGCACAGGTCACCTGCCATTGAGTAGAGCTGGAGTTTCTTTAACCGGGCAGCATATGGCATCTGTTTGAGCCCTTTGATCCTCTTGGTGAGGTACTTTTGGGGTCTTTCCAGTTGCTGCAGGTGTTTGGTAAGGTACATCCCAAAAGGGGAATTGTACTCAATTATGGGCCTGATGAGGGATGAGTAAAGAGGCACGATGACCTCCCCTAATCTAGATGTGAATCCCTTCATGATTAGGTGGGCTATATAAAATGTTTTTCTAACCACTTTGGCCACATGGTTGTCAAATGAGAGATTGCTATCAACTTGGGTCCCCAGGTCCCTAATTACTTCTTCTGTACTTAATGGATTACCACCTATGTGGTAATTTGTGGGCACTTTGTTCTTGCCAAAGGGGATGACTATACACTTTTGGCATTTAGCTTGAGGCCATGGCTCTGGCACCAGTTGTCTGTTTCTATGAGGCCCTTTTGGAGGATGCTTGTGTCAGCTGGAGAGTCGATTATGGCGCCCACTTTGCAGTCATCTGCGAACTTGGTCAGCCACAGTCCTTCCGTGTTGGCCTGTACCTCCGAGAAATATATACCAAACAAGAGAGGTCCCAGGACTGAGCCTTGTGGGACGCCACTTGTAACTGGTTTGGAGTCTGACATGGCTCCAGCAATTCTAACCATGTGGGTTCTGTCCTTGAGCCAGTTTGCAACCCATCTAGTGACATAGGGGTTTATATTTAAGCTGGTGAGCTTATCTATAATGCCCGAGTGGGATATTGTATCGAAGGCTTTTGCGAGGTCCAGATAGGCTGTGTGGACCACCTTCCCTTCGTCAATGGCCTTGGTGACTGTTTCAAAGAAGTCAACCAGGTTTAAGAGGCAGGATCTGCCCTTAACAAAGCCAAACTGGGTAGGATCCAGTGTCTGTAGGTCCCCAATATCTTTATTTATGAGGTCCATGATGATCCTTTCCATAGCTTTGCAGACCAAGCTAGTCAGGCTTATGGGGCGATAGTTTCCAGGGTCCGTTGAGGCACCACTTTTGTGGAGAGGGACCACTGTTGCTGTACGCCACTCTTTGGGTACATATCCTGTAGTAAGGCTTAGATTGAACAGTAGTTTTATGTTTGGGTTTAGCTCTTCTTGGAGTTCATGTAGGATGCAGCCTGGGACACCGTCTGGTCCCATTGATGCTGTGTTTTTTGCTTTGGAGAGGGCGGCTCCCACCTGAGCATCTGAGATGTCAGGGGGGCAGCACTCTGCTGGGATAGATATTTGCCGTTTTGGTGGGGGGGGGGGAGAAGTTTGCGCTGAACCTGTCAGCTAGGATGTTGGCAATGTCTGTGGGATCAGTGTATTTTTTGTCATTTTGGACTAATTCTGAGCATATCTGGGAATTCCCACCCAGGATCCTAACATAACTAAAGAAAGCCTTCTGATTATCCTTAGTGTCCTGTGCAAATTTTCTCTCGAAGCTGGCCTTTGGCGATTTTATGAGTGCCCTTAGTTTTTTGCTAATACTGATCAGAGATGCCTTCCCTTTTTGGGATTTTGCTCTATCATGTAGTAGCTTCCTCCTTCTATTGCATAGTTTGTTTATGGCTGGGGTCCACCAGACAGGTCATCTGCCTTTGGAGGATTGGGTCTTGGTTTTATTTGGGATTGCATGATCCATGCAGTCCTGAAGGTGTTCATAGAATGCATTTATAAAGGATTCTGCGGTCTGGGCCGTATTTTCCACAGGCCCGGGGGCTTTGAAGGATTCCACCTCGGTTTTGAGGAGTGTGAAATTTGCTTTAGAGAAGTTTTTCACTGTGGTTTTCTGGGCAGGGGGTGGGGTCGGGATGTGAATATCCAGTGAGATCAGTTTATGGTCTGATCTTACCAGTGAGGGATACACTTCTGGTCTGGAGCATAGAGTCCCCATGTTGGTGATGATCAGGTCCAGTATGTTTTCCCCTCTTGTAGGAGTGGTAACAAGTTGTTCCATAGCATTTGAGTTTATGAATTCTAGGAACCTTTGGGCAAGGGTGTTGGAGCTAGAGTAATGTTCCCAATCTATGTTTGGGTAGTTGAAGTCACCCAATATAATGGTGTTCGGAGAGACCTTCATATTTTCCAGTGTTCTCAGGAAGGCCGAGTGGGGTTTCTGGGTTTGGGAGGGTGGTCTGTAGCAGGCTATAAAATGGAAGGCAGTTTTACCCACTGTTAGTTGCACATGGATAGTCTCTGATGCTTCGTGCTTTGCCACCAACCTGGAGGTGTGGGTATCTTTGATGAATATCGATACTCCCCTCCTTTTGTGGTTCGGTCCAAGTTTTGGGCCGAAAAGCATGGTATGAGGTATAACCTGGTAGTGCTGGGGTGCTCTCGGGAGCCCTGAACCAGGTTTCTGTTACTGCACAGATATCGATGTTCTCCATGCTAAGGAGAGTTTCGAGTGCGTGCATCTTGAGGTTTAGACTTCTAGCATTGAGTAGCATTACTCTTAGTTTCTTATCCCTTGTGATACCTATGGAGGTGGGTTTGTCTTTTGAGCCTTGCCTAAAAAAGGCACTATGGGGGTAGCAAGAGCCTTTGCCAATATCTGAAAGCCCAGGGGTGACAGGTGCAAGCTGTCCCTAGCAAAGCATTGTGGCTTGTCGTGCATATCATCCCAAGCTGACAGGCATTGGATCCCCTTTGAATGACACCAATACTTAAGCCAATTGTTGAAATTGATCATCTTGTCTTCATACTGTGGCATCATTCTTGGTGAGGGTAAGATGCTACTCAAGGTCAGGGTCATACCAGCCTGGGCTACATGCTCAGAGAGCTCCTCTATGTCTCTTTTCATGTAGTCCAGGGAGGTACGTCTCAGGTCATTCACACCAGCATGGACAATGACTGATTCATATTTGTACTTGCCTTGGAGTGACCTGAGTGCTTGTGTTATGTGGCGGATCCTAGTGCCAGACAGGCTGCTCACTGTGGCCTTCTCCTTGTTCAGCCTGGTGAGCGGGACGTCAGTGTGCCTGACGATAGAGTCACCTATTACAAGTGTATCAGGTGTGTTGTTTAGCCTTAAGGGTTGTGACTGTTCGGCACACTGGCTTTGTGAGATATGTGTTGCACGTGGGTTTTTTTGGGGTAGCAGTTGCTTGGGTGTCTGCTTTGGAGGTCTCTGCTGCTTAGGCAGATCTTTATTTAGAGCCTCCGAGTATGTTTTTGTGTGATTATGTGTTTGGTTTGCTGTCATGGTAGGTCTATGTGAGACTGGAATTGTAGTGAGTGTGGTTTCCTTCTCCTCCTGACTGGTTTTGCCAGTACTGAGTTGAGAGAGCTTAGCCTCCAGTTTGGCTATATGGTTGCATCTCTCACATGTGTTGGAATTTGTTGGGAGGAGGAGAGGGTTGTCTGTGTACATGAGGCAGTTGTAACATTGCCTCAAGATTCCCATATTTACCAGCTGGACCAGAGAGGAGATTGACAACTGACCTTTGGACATGCTAGAATAATATTGGGAATTCCTTTATAATTGAAAACAAGGGCCAATGGGGAGCGAGGGTGTAGTGCTTTTAATTTTTAGTGCTGACTTATAATTGCTTTAGTGAGCAAGTGCCAGGTAACAAGTGCAATGTGTTACAGGTAACTTAAATGCAAAAACGACAAACAGTAACTTTCTTTCAAGCGAAGCAAGGAAATAAGTACAGTAAGCAATGCAGATATCACTAGGGATCCACAGAAGCGCTGAGAAGTCGCGTTTTAGGTGGAATTAGCATTCCAGGGAAATAACAAGCATACAAACAAAGCTAGATTCAGCAGGCCTGGATCTAGTCTATGCTACAGCAAACAAGGTGTACCAATTTCAGTAAGATACAGTTCAAATATTCAGGCACTATAAACCTTTAACCAGAAATTCCCAGCTCAGAAGGGCAGAGTCCAGCCTCTCCTCCCACAAGAGTGCAGACCACGAACCTTCTTAATGTAAAATAACTGGCCTGAAGCCCAAGTGCTTAAACCAGAGCTAATACACTTAATAACAGACACTGAGCTCTCAATCAGCAGTTCCCAACTTAGAAGGATGAAAGCTACCTGTCCTGCCACCACAGTGCATGCCACAAACCTTCCTAATAATTTTCTTGCATGGTCAACTACCTAGGAAAGTTCAATCCAGATTTGAGTTAACTTTCATCTCTCTTAGTGGAGCTAATATGCAAAGATGTAATTTGGTCATGGTCAGAAAAGCATCAAAAAGTATTCGATGTCCTGAAATAGAGAATTGCTAACCAACCAACTGTCAGCTGCTATGATGTTCACAAACCAGTTACTCTTTCCTGTGATGTTTTTTAAGTTTGGTCTAGATGCAGTGATTCTTCAAGAGGGTAGATTAGTAGCTTATGCATCGAGAACTCTTACCCAAACTGAGATGCAGTATGCCCAGACTGAGAAAGAGCTTTTGGAAATTGTGTTTGCATGTTCGAAGTTTCATGATTATATTTATAGTCGACCTATCCAGATCAAAACTGGCCACCAACCTTTAGTCACTATTTTAAGAGAGCTTGTGGATACATCGCTAGCTAGACTGCAATGTCTGATGTTCAAATTGCAAAAGTACAATTTCAATCTTGTTTACACAAAAGGCAAACTTCTCTATCTTGCTGGCACCTTATCCAGATTACCCAGAAAAAAACACGGAACATCATAACAATGAGCAACTTGATTTTGAGGTCACGGAAGTGAGAATTTTTTCTTTCCACATCTTGATGAGCTCAGAACTCACACAGCTTCAGAGCCAATTCTCTAGAAGCTTAAATACTTTATCAGTTGAGGATGGTCCTCAAAACAATCTTGTTTACCAGTACAAGTGCAACCATATTTTCCATACAGAGATGTGATTTTTGTCAGACAATGGTATCATCATGAAAGATCCTAAAGTGATTGTTTTAAAATCCTTGCAATAAGTGTATATAATATCTTGCATCATGGCGACGCAGGAACTGATTCTACCAAAAGACTGGTAAGAAGTCTATTATTTTGGCCTTCTTTGTCAAGAGATATCGAGAAAGTACTTTCAACTTGTTCAGTATGTAATAGTACAAAGCTGCATCAACAGAAAGAACCACTTCAGTTAAGTTAGATTCCTAACTACCTTGGTCGACAGTAGCCACAGACATCTTTAAGTGGAAAGGTTAATATTACATGGTGCTGGTAGACTCTCATTCAAATTTTTTCGAGATTGACCTACATTCAGCTACACGGCAACCTGCACATGATTGTTATTTTTCTTTATTAGTGTCTGTATAATCGCATGTCTTTTCAGATGTCATTGTTTATATCAGACAGCTCAGTAAAGAAGGAGGATGTAGATCAGTGTGTGTGATATACCTCTAAGAAGCTTTCCAGTGAGTCAGCACATGCATATAAGTACTGAGCACATGCAAGCAACAGTGACATTTTGAGTGAGCAGTCTGAGTATGAGCATGCAAACATGTAGTCAGTTAGTTAGATAGTTTAAGTTTTATGTTCCTGACATTCATCCTTATGTATTTATATACAATAAACTCCTTAAACAAACACCCAAGCCTCATCGTCTTCTTAATGCACATAAAAAGAGTGACACCATGCATGGTTTACACCTGTCTGACATACCAAGCCATAGAGATAGTACAGAACTTGGCTGTGTCCTTGTAAACACTCACACCAATTTCACCTAGAGAGCCCAATCAGACACACACACAACAGTTACATGGTTCAGCCATGAAGCTTAATGCTCATTCTGTCTCACTGACCATTTGTTACTTTATTCAAATGTCTGCCTGTTTCTCTTTCTTACTCACATGTAATCACTTACCTTTTGTGTCAGCATAGGCTTCCTACCCCCTGGGTGTATATCATATGAGCAAATCGCACAAATTGCGAATGTTCATAATATCGAAAGTACCACACCTCAAAGTACTTTTTCTGAGATTGCGGTACAGTGAAGAATGGGATATTTGCCCTTTCCTCACTGTAGTGCGATCTTGGAGTTGGAATATATATTTAATGGAGGGTGTGGGGGGCACAGCCCACCACAATAGGAAGTTTGAAGTCTGGTACATTTGATATTATGAGCGTTCACAATTTGTACGATTCACACATATGATATAGACCCCCAACCCTGCCCACACACAAATCACCCTGTGCAAGTGATGATAGCTGTGCATATCCTTGTTTTCTATCTTTTGGATTCAGGGATACATACGTTTTTTGTCTGATGCTCAGGGTGTAGGGTTGACTTGGTGCGTAGTATATTTGTGTTTGTGATGTTGTTTTGCTAATTGTACTTTTGACATATTTTCGTCTTAGAAAGTTAGACAATTGACAGAATCAAAACAGTTTTTTTTTTGCATCAGTATTTTTAAGAATTTTCTGAGGATTGTGAAGTCTGAAACTATGAATTCTGAAAATTAAATTTGTCCCATTACTTTTCAACTTCTGTCTTTAATGATTTTCCAGTACAAAAGTATGAGGCCAAACTGAAGACATTTGATGACCATCAGTACTTTTGAGATGTATGAATTTGTGAATTGTTGATGCTTCAGGCCTATTACTTAATAGAGGACACTTATTCACATAAGTCTCTGCTGTCACATGTTAAAGCCATTGCTGTACAAATCACCCACCTTTTACTTACTTACAATACCAAGTAACAGTATTCAGAGAAATGTCATTCATTTGTATTATTAGACAATTCTATTTTAACACTCCAGATTCAACACTTACTGTGTAAATCTAGATGTTGCTACTGTTTTAGTTCAGGACTGAGTTTGTATGATGCTAGGAGTACACAACCATTACATAGGTAGGTAAAGGTTGTGAGCATTGCCTGACATCAATGTTACTATATGTATGTGTGTAGGATGAAGGTTTTAGACCCTTAGGTGAAGAGTGAGTGCGCTATGTATTGCCTCTTAGCAAATGTGAAGGCATATCGAGCACGTTTATATCTGCCTATATCTACAGCAGCTGCTGGTTTCCCCTTTGAGTCCTCAGCTGGGTGTGGCTGTGGTGTCCTTTTCATTGATGGTGGGATGTGTGTCCCTTCCCCCTGTTGATCCAGCTGAAACATTTTTCTCAGCATGATGTTGTGAAGCATGGCGCAGACAGTGAGGATTTCGGCACATGTATGTGGATTGTACTACAGGGCTCCCTCAGATGTATCTAGGCAGTAGAACTGCGAATTAAGCAGCTCAATCACATGCTCTGTGATATTTCTGGTTTGACCGCGTGCCTCATTATGGCATTTTTCAGTGACAGTATGCGCATTTCTGATATGCATCATCAGCCACAGTTCAGTGCATATCCTGCATCCCCAGTAAATTACCCTGTAGGATATTAGCACTGATACAGATGGGAAGTGTGCCAGATAGGAGAGTCATAGTGACTGCCTGGGTTGCCAGCACACACACATTCAAGATGACTCCCTTAGCATTACTCATGGCTTGGCAGTTAATGGAGTGGAAGCCATTTCTATTTATTTAGACCATTCCCTGTTCCCCAGGTGGTGGTTGGATTTCTATATGTGTACAATCTATGACACTCAGTACCTCAGGGTAGTGTACTACAGGGTAAAACTCTTACATATTTGTGGCCCTGTCCTTAGGAGTATGGGGGAATTATCTGTTGTCACTGGCATGTTGCAGCATAACATTCAGGAACTGATGGAGGATCCTGGATGCTGATGCCTGTGATACCAACAGCATGTCTTCTGTTCATCTCTGAAAGATTCATCTAGCTAAAATTATAAGT
>NC_056728.1:525154665-525192165 GCF_019279795.1 Protopterus annectens | reverse complement strand
GCCAATGGCCAAGTATAAGACCACTGGTACTAAAAACAGTTTAAAAAAATTAAAAAATCAACTTTTATTTTTTTTTTAGCCGATCTCAGCTGTTTAAGTGTAGGGCAGTGGCATGGAAACGGGATTGAGTTAAAATATAAAACAAAATCCCCAAAATAAGCATTCTAACCAAAACTACTATTCTGCCATTATAGTCAATGGCAAGCAGAAGACAACATGGCCAGTGAGTAGTGGTTGCTAAGGGGGGAGGCTCAGTGTGAGACACGTAACTATGCATTAGCAGGCAATCCTATACACATGAGGGGAATGATAGTGAATCCCAGATTTCCCCAGCATGCTATTCAGCGCCCAACAGTGTAAGAGCAGGCATAGCTTAGTGCAAGCCTAGGAGTTAGCTGACATCATAGGGGGTCTGTCAGGCATACTGTAAGCAGATTGGAGCCCTGTTGCTCAGGTTTGCTCCTAGCTTTGCACAGCTAGGCAAGGGGGTATGTCTGAGTCTGCCTAGCACTCTTTACATTGCCTAAGCAGGTGTGCATGACGCGCACCGGGTTTTAAAGAAGAAAAAAAAATGGTAAACCATGAAATAGCAGCTCTGTGCACATTTGAGCACTGTGTTTGCACGGCATGCCCCTGGGCTTAAACAGGAAGGCAATGGGAAGGGAAAACAGTAGTAGCAAGTTAATCAAGGAGAACTAGCATAGCTGGCAGGTAAAATGTATCAGAATCAGCCAATTATACAGGCAGCAGACCAGCCCAGCCCAGAACACTACTATAAACTATGCAAACCCCTTTCCCTCTGGTTTTTCCCACACTCTACACCACCGGTGTATACAAGTGGGGGACTTTTAACAAACAAAACTAGAAATGATAGGGGCTGTAGCAGGCATCATACAACAACATGTGCAAGAGGCTGAGGGTGGTGAGGATATGCATGCTACTGAACAACCCACAGTGAGCAGATGGAGAAGAGTGTACAGACCCAGGGTAACCTAACAGGGTCTACATGAGCTGGAGATAGTAGAGCGCTATAGGGTGGACAGGGACCACCTACAGCAAATTGTTGAGCTGTGCCGGCCAAGCCTGACACACCGAACTGACAGAGGGGAACCCATCCCAGTGGATACCAAGATATGTGTAGGCCTAGGAATACTAGTCACAGGTACCTCCCAAAGCTTAACTGGGGATATCATGGGGATCTCACAGGAATCAGTGTCCAGAGTATTCCATCAGTTCATGGATGCCATGTCAGCACATCCCAGTGAGCACATATATTTCTTCAACACCAGTGAGGTGTTGGCCAGCAATATGTGTCTCTTCCACCAAATAGCAGAATACCCTGAGGTAGTGGGTGCTATAGATTGCACGCACATATGCATCAAAGCACCACCCAGTGATCAGGGTAGGGCGTCCCCTCCATCAACTGCCAGCCTGTGTGTGATGCGATGAATGTGTGTGCTGGCTGCCCTGGAAGCTATCACGATTCCCACATCTGGCATCTGATGCAGCTGTACCAGAGATTTGCCAGTGGGGACATCCCCTACGGTCACCTAGTGGAGGATGCTGTTTAGACACTGGATCCGTGGCTGATGACACCCATCAGTAATGCACACATACCCAAACAAGAATGTCATAATGAGGCACACGCACAGACCAGACTTATAATAGAGCATATATTTGGGATGCTCAAGTCATGATTCTGGTGCTTGGACACATCCGGTGGAGCCTTGCAATACTAACCAGCTACGTGTACTCCAATTGTTATGGTATGTGTCATGCTACACTATATGATCCTGCTGAAACAGCTGCAGCAGGAACAGCACAGGACAGGGCCACACAGCTCCCCACCAATGCCAAGGCCTGCGCAGGCACAGAGTGACATGGAGGATGAACAACCTGAGCCTGCCCCAGTAGGCGGAAATAGGCATACCCAGTATGCCCTGGCCTTGGCAAAGAGGCACATACAATAACACAGTAGGGACCCAGTGAATGACACCTCTTTCTCTGACTCGCACATACAGTAAAAGGGATGCCAAACATGACACTACCTGTGCTCAACCATGTATAGGGAGTGTACTATGTAAATCTGACATAAGCAGCCCGCCAGCACCATCCTCAATACTGGCACAACCACAAGGTAAGTCAATCAACCTACCAATTGCCGAATGGAGTAGAATGTGTTGTTACCTGTATCTATGGTATGGATGTGAGCATGCAATGGAATTGTGTGGCTGAATGGTATGGCAACAGATAGTAGACACCCATAGCAGCACCATAACATCTGTAACAAATACTGGAGTCACCATAGTAGCCAGTACTATACAGGGGAACAAAATCCACTGCAGGAAATGTGCTGGGTGACATGTGTGTCCATATGACTCACACATGCCAGTCAGGGAGGTTCACATACCCAACAACAGTCTCAGCCAGCAAGACAGGTGTAGACAATCACAAACAGAGACTGTGCTATAGTCTCTAAATGATGTCTATGGGTAAACTCCCCCAGGCCTACACAGACAGACTACAGCAGGTCAGGCAGTGGGATGTTAGTTCTGAGGAGTGGGAAGTCAGATACCAATATGTAAGGCAACCAAAGCTAAGACCTGTAGTACACTGATATGCCTCTAGTCAGCATGATAGGTTAGAATACAGATTGAAATAGAGTACCTGACATACCAGTGCAGCCATAGCAAATGTGTACAAGAGCCAGGTGTGCCCCCCATCATATGTAGACATGTAGAAACAGTAAGGTGTGCCCCCACAATCATGTGTAGAAATGTAGAAACAGTCAGGTGTATCCCCCTCAGTCCTGCGTAGAAATGTAAAAATAGTCAGATGTGTCCCCTCACAACCCTATGTAGAAATGTAGTAACAGTCAGGTGTGCCCCCCCACTCCCATGTAGACATGTAGAAAAAGTCAGGTGTGCCCCTACCCCCAATCCAGTGTAGAAATGTAGTAACGGTCAGGTGTGCCTCCCAAATCCTGTGTAGACATGTAGAAACAGTCAGGTATATCCCCCTACAATCCTATGTAGAAATGTAGTAACAGTCAGGTATGCCCCCCCCACTCCTATGTAGACATGTGGAAACAGACAGGTCTGCCCCTTCCCCCAATCCAGTGTAGAAATGTAGTGAAAGTCAGGTGTGCTCCCACAATCCTGTGTAGAAATGTAGTAACAGTCAGGTGTGCCCCCCAATCCTGTGTAGAAATGCAGTAACATGTATGCGTGGAGCACAGATGTCCAGAGGTGGTCAAAGTAGTAGGATAGGTTGTAGCATTTGCACAATATGCAGGTCTGTGTGTGTTAGGATGGTGTGTGTTTTATAATGTGTGAGAGTGGTCAGTATGTATGCATGTTGAGGTAAGACCTGGTGACCATTGCCCACTACTGCTGATGATAGGGACAAACCCTCACAACTGCTGTGCCAAAGACAATCCCCACCAGTATAACACATGCTAGCAGTAAGCCATTGTAAATGTATGGTGGTAATATGTGTCAACATCTAAAAGACTGACATGGCATGGCTGTTGGGCTAGATATACACGCAGTACACAGGGGAAAGTACCCCAGAAATACAGTATATATTGTGTCACTGTGAAATGGAGACACCCTTGGAATTGTACATACAACTATGCATCACAGTAACTGGACCTGTAGTAGGGGATACCAGTGATGTCTGCCTGAACACTTGCAGATCACAAAGGAGGTAAGACTGATGTATTGGGAAACAGCTGATGCACTTGAGCATGCCAGCATAACTGGAATGCCCCATGCATATCTGTGTGTCAGATGCAAGTAGTGTCCATAGAACACATGTACCCAGCTCACGCAAACACCACCCACAGGCACCTCTCTGGTCATATCCCTGCTGTGAGGAATGGGTACATTAAGATCTCACCTGTATATGGCATTAGCATGCAGTGCAGGTGTCCCATGCAGGTGTGTCCCTAGCTGTAGTTAGCACCCTGCCAGCATCCACACCACCTGATCTAGACTGATGGAAGGTATTGGCATGAACACCTATCACACCTACCCTGTCACTTCAGGGGAATATACTGTATGGTCGTCTGGGACTGTAGGACTGACAGAATGCAACAGCCTGCCACATCTGGCCTGCAGCAACACCTAATGCCCCACAGGTTTCTGACAAAGGCCTGTGTATCACACATGCTGCCAATACAGGTTATGTCATGGACACCCAAATAAAGTAACACACTCCACACAAGCCATATGCAAGGCCATATGGACAAACAACCGTAACATGTCCACCATGTCCCACTGCATGAACTATGGACCACCACTAACACTCACTTGTGATGGGGTGATACCCTTAGGGAAAGTATCAGAGAATGTATGCATAATGTATTAAAGAGGTTAGAATAACAGAGGGGGTGGTGGGAGCATGGGCAGCATGGAATGTGCAGGATCTGACACCAAACTGTGTGCACACACTATCCCTGGATGCAAACACATAAATGGGTGGCTACACACCTGCCCGTACACCACAATAGGGTAAATGTCCTGATGCATGGCCCCTGCCTCTGGCTAACCTGTGCAAATCTGTACAGCTGTGAGGCATTGCCACAGCAAGATAAGCCCATGCTGTCATGTTGCTGGGGCGTGGAAGTATGGGATCCTCTGCCAGCACTGTACCAAGGTGCTGAACTGGATACACAGACCCAGCTCCAAGTGTCTGCAGCTCCCCCTCCAGAATGGCATAACTTACCATGAATACGTAGGTGTCTGCCCACAATACCGGACACAGCTGCAGTCACCCTTGTCCCCCAAGACATCACTGTGAGCAAGAATGTCCACCTGACAGTACATGATGACAGAAAACATCACTGTGTATAACAGTACACATGTCTGAATATCTCTGCTAACAGCAGTACCATGCAGCTGAAGCAGCACAGACACAATCACCTACAGTACACACTATCCCCTGCACAGTTTGTCCCCATATTGCCAAATGATCGACAGATACCCTGCAGAAACAGTATGCTACTTGTAGGTATGTAACACAAAGGTCTGCACTGCAGTACAAACTACCTGGAATCGATCCACACATTCAATACAGAAGGGCATACTGGGCATGCTCACACACTTAAACAAATGAAGCCCATGTCTGCAAACAACAGTAGCCCAGACATATCTGGCAGTTGCAGATGTTAGTGCAGACACTCAGTATTCATCACTCATGCTTTGCACACACAGTGGATAGGAATACAGGCATATATCAAAGGACAACACGCTATAATAAGACAAAAATAGATGTACATAGATGTGTGGAAGAGAGTGACTGTCACATGGGGCCATCCATTATGAGGCCTGTCCCACACAGCACACATCCAAATGGCTACAATCACATGACATTCAGATGTCACTCACTGTAGACCTTAGCCACTGGTATTTGTCAGCATTACGGACGATGTGGTACAAGTGCTAGCTGTGCAACATGACTGTCCAAGGAAGTAGTCATCTAGCAGCTGTATACACGTATCTTTGGAATATAACCCTGCATGTGCCCGCATGTGGTGTGTCAACCTCTAGATGAATGGGTTATGGCCCATTCACCCACACTGCCCTCCCCATAGCCCTACTATGACAAGCCTGCTGAGGTCATCCACTTTGAAATACCCCCTTTTGAAAGGTGTAGGTCAGAAATCTCAGTGGCGCGTCCTTTAACTGTGTACTGATGTAGTGTGATAAACAAGTTAGATAGGAGTTCTATTCCCAGACATGGCAAGTATGCATGTGTGTGTGTGTGTGTGTGTGTGTGTGTGTGTGTGTGTGTGTGTGTGTGTGTGTGTGTGTGTGTGTGTGTGTGTGTGCGTGTGTGTGCGTGTGTGTGTGTGTGTGTGTGTGTGTGTGTGTGTGTGTGTGTCTCTGTCTGTGCAGAGAGCAATGCTTTTTAGGCTAGTCACACTCACTACAATTCAAATGTCCTACTTTGACAAGGCTGCTGATGTCATACACTGTGAAATACACTTTTTGCAAAATTGTTTTCCAGTAATCTCCATGGCATGCCTTATAACTGCGTACTGCTGTAGTATGATAAACTAGTTAGGTAGGAGTTCTAATCCCAGACATGGTGTGTGTGTGTGTGTGTGTGTGTGTGTGTGTGTGTGTGTGTGTGTGTGTGTGTGTGTGTGTGCGCGTGTGTCTGTTTGCCTGTCTGTGTAGAGAACAATTCTTTTTAGGCTAGTCACACTCACTACAATTCAAATGCCCTACGTTGGCAAGGCTGCTGATGTCATAAACTGTGAAATACACCTTTCGGAAAGTTGTAGTCCAGTAATCTCCATGGCGCATCCTATAACTGTGTACTGCTGCAGTGTGATAAACTAGTTAGGTAGGAATTCTAATCTTTGACATGGCAACTGTGTGTGTGTCTGTGTAGAGCGCAATGCTTTTTAGGCAAGTCACACTCACTACAAATCAAATGCCTTACTTTGGCAAGGCTGCTGATGTCATACACTGTGAAATGCACCTTTCGGAAAGTTGTAGCCCAGTAATCTCTCTGGTGCATCCTATGACAGAATTCTGCTACAGTGTAACAAACTAGTTAGGTAGGAGTTCTAAACCCAGACATGGCAACTGTATAGTTGGTGTGTGTGTCTTTGTCTGTGTAGGGAGCAATGCATTTTATACTGGTTACACACACTACAATTCAAATACCCTACTTTGGCAATCCTGCTGATGTCATTCACTGTGAAATACACCTTTGGGGAAGGAATATTCCAGTAATCTCCATGGTGCATCATATAACAGCTCCATGCTGTAGTGTGATCTAGAACTCTGGTAGGGGTTCTATTCCCGCACATGGCAGTTGTAGATGTTTTGTGTGTGTTTCTATATCTGTGTAGGGAGCAATGCATTTTAGGCTAGCCACACACACTACAATTCAAATGACCTACGTTGGCAATCCTGCTGATGCCATTCATTGTGAAATACACCTTTGGGGAATGAGTACTCAAATAATCTCCATGGGGCATCCTATAAATACGTAGTGATGTAGTGTAATAAACTAGGTAGGAGTTCTAATCCCAGACATGACAGGGGTGTGTGTGTGTGTGTGTGTGTGTGTGTGTGTGTGTGTGTGTGTGTGTGTGTGTGTGTGTGTGTGTGTGTGTGTGTGTGTGTGTGTGTGTGTGTGTATGTGTCTGTATTTGTAATTTGTATCCTGTGAGCAGGTGTGAGTGTGTAACAAATGGACTCAATGTAGAGCTAGTGTTGCAAATTTCTTATATGGTCCCTAGTATTTATCACAATGTCCACTGTACAGGGATAACAGATGTGAAATTGCCGAGAGGCTGGGGTGCAAATTCATACCCCTACATGAGACATCAAGGCCAGGCAAACAAAGTTAGCAACCCTAGTATTACCCAGAGAACACTCTCAACCCATGTCTCACACACACATGCACACACGCACACACACACACACACACACACACACACACACACACACACACACACACACACACACACACACACACACACACACTCACTTGCCTAGACAACAGCTGCTATGTTGGTACTACTAGAATATTGCCCACTGATAGTAACCATGGTGTGATTGCAGTGGGCTACAAAGGGCATTGCACCCTGTCCATCTGTCCAATAGGCACGTACATGCTGCCAGTGTACCTTCACAATGTTCCTCACTGGACATCTGCAACACTTGTGGTGCCATCAAACATGACCCACAAAGGACATATCATGTCTGAAAAAATGCCATGTATAGACAGATGCAACTGACCAGTATTATGCTATCACTGTAGGTGCAGTGGAAACCGGCTGTCCCTTAACAGTTCCCACCACATGAGGCCAGGACTGGTGCATCTGATGATAATCTGTGTTCACAACATGGGCTGGACACCCCAGGTACAGTTCCACATGTTGCTGTGCATGCATGTGGGAGGTGTGCACATCCCAGACACCATCCATGTCATGGACTAAGGAACTCATACATGGCAAGCAATGCACAGTCTTGGCTACATGCAGTAGTCACCCAGGTGACTGGATGGTGAATACAATACCTACTTGTGTGGGCAAATCCAGAAACTACATGCCTGAGCCACAATGCAGACCACTGTCATGTGGCCTGATGCCAAGGTGTACCCATCACCTAGCCTTGTATAGCTGTCTGGCACAGTTGACCACTAAACACCCGTGAAGCAATGCACCCATGCATGTGAGTACTGGCACCCATTGTGTGTGTTGTATGATGCGTATGATCGCATTTACACTCACTACAACCCCCATTGGCATACTGAAGCATGCTATCCGATGTCAGACACCTCTACATACCCTTTGCCCATATAACCTCTGTATGACCCCTGTGGTGCATGTGATACCTGCACAGTAATGTGTTGTTAAAATCTCACTATGGATGAGTTGTATTCCTGGCCCTGCCAAGTGTGTCAATGTGTATGCATCCCTGTGAGACTGTGGCTGTGATGAT
Organism: Protopterus annectens; assembly: GCF_019279795.1. Lineage (NCBI taxonomy): Eukaryota > Metazoa > Chordata > Ceratodontiformes > Protopteridae > Protopterus > Protopterus annectens. The sequence continues at coordinate 525,183,697 of NC_056728.1, read as the reverse complement.
ACTGGCACCTGTTCAAGCGGACAGGCACGTGTACTACACCTACTGTACAACTACTATATCCCTGTTGCAGATGTCACTCATCATCACATATACATTTTGAGGGCTCCTTAACATGTAACCAATGTGGAGCATTTAATAACTGCATAGAAATGTGATAGCACTACATAGTCGTCAGGGGTTTGATACCCTGTGCTGGTAGGTGTGTGACACTAACATGCTTAGGTTTTACTCTCCCACCCCTCCTTGACTTTTCTTTGCCTCTTTCTGCCTCTCTCACTCCCTCTCTGGTGGGTGTGGAGACCTACACCTGCTTTGCTTAGGCAGCAACATGTGTATTTTAAGTGATGCTCATGATCAGCTGATGGCCATTGCTGATTACATGTGGAACAGCTGTGGTAACATTCCCATTGCCAATTGCATGGAAACACACTCCAATATCTAGGAACATCATGTTAGTGTTGGGCCTTTTCATTCACTCTGAGCAGGAACTTGTTCTGTTTTGCAAACAGCATCTCAGATGGATTGGGGATTTACCTTTAACAACCTACACTGTGGAAACAGGGCAACATACAGGAGGGGGATGTGCCTGACCTGACTACAGACTGTAAGTGCTGCTATACTGCATTTGGATTAACAGGGTGTGTGTGGATATGGCTATCCTACATGGTTTAATACCTGCCATGTCAGTGCTATGTTTATGAGGAAACCCCATCTGTAGAGTCATCTGCAGACTGGGCAGTGTGTGGTGCCTTTTGTTTCATGTATTACCTACAGAGCACCTATCTGTGAACTTCAGAAGGTAGTGTGAGGATTGCAGTCTGTAGATGGTGACAGCCGTGAGAATTACTGACTTCATATGCCTCATAGGACATATGTTGCAACAAACCCTGTTACAACAGTAAATGTATGAGGTTATCACAGCAACATGTCAATACTGGCTCTGTGTATGTGCCTCCAGCCACAACTCTGTCAACCTTTGTACATATGTCAAGCATTAAGAGGTGCATATGTGCTGTGCACCATAATTAGTGACATCATATCCGATAGCATGCTAGTGAGATACCAGACTGCTACACATGTTATGTAAAGTAGGGCTTATATTTGATGAAATAACCTGCACATTCTGTGGTTGTGTGTACAGTACTGAGGTCTGTGTACTTATGATGAATGTCGACAGTGTGTGTAATGTTGAAAACAACACAACCAACTAGCACTTCGTAAACACAAAATGACAGCGAAACTTACAGATGTTCTCCTTTTCCAAAACTTTATTCCGTAAAGTGCTTTCGTAAGGACTAGTATCCAAACTTCCTCAGATGCTGTCTTTTTGTGTTAGTGTGTGTAATGTTAATATGTACTTTGGCCTGTGTACAGACTGTGGTAGATGTCAATGTTCTTGGTCCCCTCTTATCTGATGTTACATGCTGTTCCACTGTATGTTACCCTATCAGCTTACATGTCTGTAGGGCCATATGCACATATGTCCCATACCACAGACAGGCATCAGACCACACTGTATAGTGGCCCAGTATATGTAGGGTTAGTGTGTGAGTGGTACATATGAGGATGGTGTTGAACAGATAGTCCATATACTGTAATATTACACTAGCTTACCATACGTGGCTGTGTTCACACTGGTTGTGGTTATGCACTTTCACACTGATGTATCGTACTATGCTCTGTGACATGTCTGTAGAGCTTGCTATATATGCAGGTACATGTGCATTCCCCCATAGGAAATGTAGGCCAGTGTTGAGCCAGTCTGCCTGCAGCCTGCACAGTGCTTTGTTACATGCCTTGCAACTTAGTGTGCTTACTAGTGAGATGTCATGTCCAGATACTTGGCAGATGTACTGCTGCCGGGCCTCCCTTAACAGTCATGCATGTCACACAAAGCAGTGGGATACTGTACAGATGTATGTCAATATCTAGTGAGTAGTATGTGGCCATGGCACCACTGTACCAGCGGTTATTATGTGTCAGGACAGACAGGGGTGTATGAATGCATAACCTAACGGGGCAAATATATACCAGTTGCTATGTGTTATACCCATCTACATGGCTGTTAACATCCACATTGTCAGGCTTGGTCCACATGTCTTGCACTAAGGGGTTCTGTGTATACATTTGGACTGGCCAGAGTGTGTCAGAAGTTCCACATATATTGGACAATAGCTCTGCTGTAGCCCACAGCAGCATTATGTTCTAGCAGCGGTACTGTACTATGATGTCCTTAGGATGTCTGTCAGTAGCCAATGGCGCACATGTTAAAAGTAGATGTGATCTTCCACACACACCAAGTCTGTGAAAACAATCCCTATTACAGTAGCAATAGTGTACAAATATACCTGCTATACACACCTGACATCCCCTTGCACTATGAAGTTGGGACTATAGGGGCTGATGTAGGGCTACACTCCATGTTCAGGACATATGGTGAAAATATATGTATATATAATTATCCAGATATCTGTATAGATATATACATATACACATATTGACATATATAGATGGATATGTATATGTGCGCACACACACACACACACACACACACACACACACACACACACACACACACATATGTATATCTATATATATATATATATATATATATATATATATATATATATATATATATATATATATATGTATACATATAAACACCCAGAAATATACATATTCAGAGCAAGATATTAGTCAAAAAAAACACAAAATTACACCAGCACCTTTCTTTAATTCCAGCAACAGTGATCTGGCACGTCAGCAATTCGCATTCAAGGAGCAATATATGTCTACACATATACAGATAGAGATGCATATGGATATATACATATGGATATCTAAATATATATTGACAATAGTAGGTATATCAGAATAGATATGTATGCACATATAGTTATAGATATTTACATATATACCAACATAACTAGGCATATCTGTACAAATAGGATGTGCATACATATATTGCTATATAGACATTTTTCTATATATACATATACATATATTTATATATACATATATCTATATATACATACACATATATTTATATATACATATATCTATATATACATATATATATATCTATATATACATATATATATATATATATATATATATATATATATATATATGTATATATGTACATACGAAGAGATGTACACGTAGCAATATATATGTAGCACTATACAGGTGTGTATACAGACGTGTATGAATATACATGTGTATGTACATGTAGACATATATAGATCTATTATATGTATACAACCATATTCCTGTCATGAATAAACCTCACAGTTGTGTATACCCTCCCAGATGTATCTCACCGTATGTATTTGCTATGTGCACATTATGATAAAACAACATATGTGATGCAACAGTCATATTAATAACAAGGACTGCGCAATTTAGGAACTAAAGGCAATTGTTCAGTACTATTCAATATGTGTATTGACAGCTATATTGGTAAAACAACAGCTGTTTTCACAGTGGGCATGGTATAGTGGTTAAGTATTGTAACTTCAGTGTACAGGGTCCTGGGTTCAAGACCTGCAAGGGCTGTTCATTTTGTTGCTGGGCAGAACAAGTGTTATCGGATACAGAGTGGTTAAGGCAGTTTTGAGCTGCTTTAAGCAGGTTTACACAGGTTTGCGTGAAGCTAAGCAGTGCTGAGCTATTGGTAAATGTATGGGGGCTTACACAGTATAGGCATCACTTACCAGTGCGCAAATCAGCTTAGCTGTTATCTTGCAGCAATGTTGATACTTGCTAAGCATGACTTATCCCTGGTAACCAGGACACACCACCCTTTCTGATAATCTGTAATAAGTGTATGTAATGCTATGTACAAAACATGCACCTATGTGCTGTCATTACAGTAGCAATGGGTGTGAGTGTCTTGACCATGTAACGTTCAAAATTTTGAGCGTTCAAAGATTTTACAGGTACCATATATATATATATATATATATATATATATATATATATATATATATATATATATATATATAATATATCTTTATATATTATATATGTATACATATGTACACATATGCATACCTATATGTGGGGTACATTCAGACATCATATTCACAATCTCACAACACCTTCCTGCACAGCTGCACTGCTCTGCCTTGCTACAACACAGACAGGTGCCACATATGGACACAGCCTTACATTAGGGGGGTGTATGTAGGACCAGATTGCAGGTAACCATATTACACACTTATATTCCTGCATGCTACATTACAGATTAAACTGAGTATCCTGCAGAGGGTGGGCTGTGGGTCCTATGTGTCCATCATAATGGCATTACTTCCACCACCAGCTATTGGCCATGTAATATACATACTTCCCATTACACAGCATACACTATTATGGCTTACATCTTGTCAGTCAGTGCTGATCTGCACAGTTGACGTTTATGGCCCACTACCCACAGGGACAGACACTATTGTTCATAGCAGTTGTTCAGTTGAACATCATTACAACACCTGATGGCATATATAAATAATTCCACATCATCTATCCCATTATTATGGACCAGGTACTACATTCAGTTGCATGCATATATACTTCACATACCTGTTGTGGGAATTATGTCAGTTCTGGATGGTTTGCTTGATGTTATAATAGTTTTTTTTTTCCTTTGGCTTTTACTTTGCCTTATGCATTTTTTTTGTTTGTTTTCTCTCTCTCTCTCTCTCTGTCTCTCTGTCTCTCTTTCTCTGTATGTCTCTCTCTCTCTCGGTCTCTCTCCAGTAAATGGATTGAGCTGCTTTGAATAAATTGCAGCATGGCTTTAGTAGGTGATGCACATGATTAGGCAATGGCCTCTGCACCAATCACTGTCCTCCACTTGCTACCTACATGCAACTTGCTGTGTAGTACTTCCAACTACCACTGTCATGGCAACCACCTACTATAAATCCCTACATCATGTGGGCATGGTCCCTTTACCTTTCCTGTGAGATGGACATCCTTCCTGTGTGTGGGCATCAGTGTTACAGACAGCATGTAGCTGTACCTCTTACAGGAGAACCTGCACAGTTAGGCCAGCTACATATTTGTAGGAGGTTCCAGAACTACAGACAGAGTATGAGTAGAGTTGTGGTATGCATTGTATAGTACTGGTGTTACAGGGTTTGTGTGGACATACTAATTTACCTTGGAATGCAGTCTGTCTGCATAGCTCTCAACTGTGGGCCTATCTTTTTGATGGCCAGAGGTGTGCCTATTATGTTTTGTCTGTCCACCACACAGGTCTCGTTTCAGATATTTCACTGGCAGTGTGTGTGCTGAGTGCTATCAGTACATCATCCATTTATGTTTCTAACTTCAAATCCCTGACTAAGGGCATGTTGCAGACTATCCTGTAAAACCAACAACTTGCTTAGTGTATGACAGCAGTTTTCCACATATGGGCCTGTGTTCCAGCCTCTGTCCTCCACCTACATACCAGGCTTTGCACTATGACATGCTGTCAGGGGTTGTTCTGTAGTGGGATGTGATTATGTCATGCTGTCATTCCTGCCATCAGTCCACTGCTGTTGTATCCCCCACACATACGGTGGGGCTGGGGCCGTATATGTGTGGGCTTCACCTACACAATGCATGTGTGCCATTATGCACTCCAGAGGCCAGTGTATGCAACAGTGGTATATGGCCATGTATTATTGAGTCTGGGGGGGATGCACCATAACTAACCTAGGCTGTTACAGGGTCATTTTATTAGTACATTTTATCCTTTTTTTTTTTTTTTTTGGCTTAGTGAATTTTTTCCCTGGGAAAACATTTGCTGATCTGTGTGCTCAACATTTGTCTGCTAGACATTTGAGCAGGCCAAAAATCATTCTTTGTCACTCTGCATGCAGTTGCTAATAATTGATTTATCATGTTTGCTTTTTTTTTTTTATGAATGCTGTTATTTGATGCATTATACTTGTGAATAGCAATTCTCTTATATTTGTATTTTACATTACATTCTTATTTTTATAAAATGTTTTCATGTTACCTTACGGCATATTGCCTGTTCTGCAGATTCCTTTCCAAATTTGAATGACAAGGTGTTTTTTCTACATAGTACATAAGATATAATCTGGATGGATGTCTGTTTCCATTAAAAAGAAAGTGTCCTTACAGGCCAGATGATACGTTTTGTTGTCCTCATGTTCACATGGCAAAAAAGAGTATGTGCAATATTTGTGTATAACCGCATATCATCACTGCATGGTTTGGTGCTTGTTTGCCTTGGTATTGTTTGCCTTGGTATTCCCATGTAGAATATCTGCATGTCATTAAACACCATCATTGTATGTCTTGTTATCTAAGTACAATATCTGTGCGTTATTACATGCTATCATTGTATGCCTCAGTGTTCCTACATACAACACATGTGTGTCATTATGTGCTATCATTGTATGTCTCTATGTTATGTACAACATCTGTGTATCATTTCATGCTATCATTGTTTGTCTTAGCACTCATGTGTACAACAGATGTGTGTTACTGCATGCACTTATTCTATGTCTTGGTGTTCCTTTGTACAGCATCTGTGTGTTATTGTGTGCTGTCATTGCTTGCCTTGGAGCTCCTATGTACAACATCTGTATGCCATTACATGCTATTATTGTATGCCTTTGTACTCCTATGTACACCATGTGTGTGCCATTTCATACTATCATTGTTTTACCTTGTTGTTCCTATGTATAGCATCTGTCTGACATTGCATGCTATCATTGTATGCCTTGGTGCTCCTTATTGCTGTTGCACATGACCTCAATTGTTCATAGTCGGTGGGCAGTTCATAGACCTATAAATTCATCATTGTGCATGTACTGTTTATAAATTACCTACAATTTGCGTGATACTCATGTATTTAATTACACTGCCCATGTGCACAGTAGTTTACTATGTTTATGGATATCAGCGTCTGATTAACAAAGCAATGAGTTGTCTAGTTGTTACAACTTTAGCCTGATTATGCATTAGTTCACATCAATTCTTTATGGATCATTCACTGCAGTATGTGGGGCTTCAATGCTGAAGAGTTTAGTTTTCACTGAATAACATTCTGCATCAGTTTGCAAGATACAGCTGTCTACTTTGAGGTATGTACTTTATTATTTGAATGCTGAACCTGCTTTTTGAGAGTGACTGTGCAGTGCACAATTAATGGAGTCTTTCATACAGGTTAGTACAGACTGTTTAGTAGATGTCAGGAAGGTCTTCCAGACAGCAACATCAGAAAAAATCACTTATGTGCTATGTGGCAGAAATTGAAATTGATGTTTAATGTTTGAATGTCTTTTAATTATAACATCAGCTAGTAATAGCCATGACAGTGCAGTAATGGTGCTACTTTTATGACTGCATACCTAAAAAGGATGGCAGTTTATAATTTTTACAAAAGACCATTGCCTATGTGAATAATTTAATTCAATAATGTATATTTCATAAGTTTTTTTTTTTTTTTTTGGAAGTTCACTATAGCTGCAAGGAATATGAAGTGTACAGACACCCAAGCCACTCTATATGAATGCAGATCACTGACTGGAACAGATATGGCAGGATGATAGAAAACTGTTTTATGATGAGTATTGACTGAAGCTATATCACAATGGGATAAAAATATTAGTTTTCATGTATAAGTCATAGATTGTCATACTGCATTATCACTTATGTTGCTTTGCTGCTTACAGTCTATTGCATAAAATAATCAACATTTTAGAGGAGGTTTATATTTATGTCTTTTCACAGGCCTAATCTTCCTTGTGTGAAAATAAGGTATAGGAAATATGTTTGCAAACCTTCTTTAAAATATTGTGTTTAACTTTGTTGAAAGTCCAGCTCCACTCATCTGCAGTGGCACAATATTGTTGGAATAAATAACATTCATCAACTCCCTGAACAACAAGCAGGATACGCTAGGAAAATGGGTTGTAGTAGTCTCCTGTAATGTAAGCATAATGCCTTTACAGATATGTACTTCTAGAAAGGTTCATCTGAGTTCTCACTAAATTGCTAAAAGACAAAATGGTGGGGGTGTTACTATCACTTTTACTGCAGGCATTTTTTATTTTTCATTTTATAGATGTTCAATGATATATATCAATATCTAGTTTCATATTTATTAACTTTAAAACAGTTAAATGATAATTTGTCAGTACCTTTCTTAACATGACATGGTGTATTGATTTCCACTTTTTCCAAAAATTTCTGAACGGATCTAATCCTGCATTCAGATACTGGAGTAAGGCCAAATCAGAATTGCTGCTGTAGTGCTGAAAGGCAGTTTTGACATTTTCTAACCTTCTGACCCATTTTATTGCATATATAAATGTGTTATTTGGGGCTGTAATTTCTGAACATCACTGTATTAACACTATTCCTTAGGTCGGCTCTATTTAAGCAGTGCTTTTATACTAATGCCAATAACCTAAAAGTGGTATGCTCAGCACTTGAAAAACTTTTAATACTAGCAAAAAACTCCCTTGGAAAGCAGTTTGGTTCATTTGTTTATCTTAAAATAAACATAAATGTGCATGTGTTGCCTAGATGTGTTTAATGAATACAACAGCTATTTTATGTTTCTTTTTTATTACTGATCCCACCATTTGTGGTCTCGTCCATGTTTGGTTTTCCTTGAATAATTTGCAAGGCTCATTCTTCTGTATTTTCCTTTCATTCCTTTATTTTTTCTCTGGTAAAGAATCCCTGATGAGGTATCTCAATTAGGTACAATGGCTAATGATGCACTTTAGTCATGTTCTTTATTTCTGTTTTTCCTATATCTATATCTATATATCTATATCTATTTATATCTATATATCTAATACAGTATATGTATGTGTCTATGTCTACATGTATAAGATATATGTGTGTGTTACATATGGCTGACATATAGAAACAATGAAATTCAAAACATTTATATCTGCACATCAGAACATACATAAAGTAAAAGAACAATTACTAAAAGGAAATTGATCTCAAAAGGAAAGCAAATAGTTTCCTTTTACAATCAGGAAAAAAAAAAACTAGTATCACAGTCATGTAGTTTGAATAGTGATACTCTTGAAGAAAGGGGTTTAGTAAGGTAATGCATCAGACTGAGGTTCGAGGCAGAACAGGGTTAAGGTTAAGGTAAGCAAACATAAGTAAGGTGGACAGGGAATATTTTGTTTCACCTTAATCAAATTAAACAGTATCACTAAACAAGGCAGGTAAAAACGCACACATCACTTTTATATGACAGCACACAAATACCATAAAAGCAATCACTGTAACCATAACATCAACTCTGAATCAGAAGCACTTGCACAAATTCTACAAAATACACCAAAACACATACACAGACACACACACACACACACACACACACACACACACACACACACACACACACACTTGAGCATGCATGCAAATAAAGCTATCCAGTCCCCAATTCAGTTCTAACCCTAACATATAATATCTCTCTTAACTGCAAACTTGCATACCTCAGTTTGACATCTTCTTACACTGAAAAAGGAACCATTTGATAAAATTGATGGCATTATACCATCATACTTAATCAACTAATATATATATATATATATATATATATATATATATATATATGTGTGTGTGTATATATATATATATATAGAGAGAGAGAGAGACAGACAGAGGCAGAGATAAATAATTTTATAGTGACTGTTGAGCCTGAGGATAACACTAATTATTGTAGTGCTGTATCTCCTATTAATACACTATTTGAAGGTGTCTTTACAAGAAACTGTGTCACCACAGAGAAATAAAGACCTTCTAAACAAGAAGCAGAGAGGCATACCAGAGAGAGAACCAAATCACCATGATAGTTAATAGTATCCGACTCTAGGGTTATTGCATGGCAACTGGCTCTTTAGGGTGTCAGATTTCTGGCCTCTGCATTTAATTTCTGATGAGAAAACTTTACAGTGGTATGTATGATGGATGGAAACATCTGGAAGATGTCGCTAAAATCTAGAAAAGGGATAGGAGCTACTTTTCCGCAAACATAAATTAATGCAGAGAGCAAGAAGGTCAGACGGAAAAACCAATCAGTAAAAACTAAATGAAAACTCCAGCCAAGCTAGAACTTCCACTGACTGACCTCTCAAACCTCTTGTATCAGAAGCAAATAGAATATATGGAAATGACCCTTATAAACATCAAGTGTTTCAGCTACATGGCAATTCTGAATACCCATGACTTATTTCTTTTTAAGTCGTTTCAATGGGCAATTTCAAGTCAATAAAGACAAACCCTACTAGCTGTAGATATGCATATTTCAGCCTTATTATGACCTATTCAGCACAGCACAAGCAAAGTGTTTGACTATTCATAAGAAACACAGGGCTGTTATACCCAACTGATGTCCATTACCATTAGGGTGACTACAACATATACCAACTAACAAACTAAACTAAAGAGCGAGTTCACACAGAAAAAACAACCAGTAAAAACTAAATGAAAACTCCAACCAAACTAAAACTTCCACTGAGTGACCTCTCAAACCTCTTGTATCAGAGGCACACGGGATATATGCAAATGACCCTTATGAACACCAGGTGTTTCAGCTGTATGGCAATTCTGAATGCTCATGACTTATTTCTTTTTAAGTCATTTCAGTGTACACATGGGTATACAATAAGTCTAGCAGCCCTGTGTTTCTTATATTTAGTCAAACACTCTGCTTGCACTGTGCCAATGAGGTCATAAGGCCAAAATATGCATATCCACAGCTAGTGGGGTTTGGTTTTATTGGCCTGAAATTGTCCATTGACAATCCATGATGTAACTATGTTGACTAGAAGAAGACCACCATGGACAGAAATTTCGAAAGAATCTATGTGTGTTGTTGTAAAAGAGCTGGATCATAGTCCAACAGGACCTGGGCAAGATAATGGACTGTCCCCAACCCAGCAGCCATACCAATATTCCATTACTTGGCTGTCTCTCCATAATTACAATAAAACATTGTTCAAGGCTGTCTGTGTGCAAACTATTTCTTTTTATTTCGAAAATGATCACAGAGATTTGGATTTAACTTAAAACAGTTGCTACATATTTTACAGCAAAAACATTGACAGACATTTGCTGAACAAAAGAGTCTCACATTGAAAAGACACTTAGCATGGTAACAGTAAACAGTTTTTTCCCTTGTAACTCACATTTATTGAAATGCATCTGACAATTCATTAACTACAAGATGTGCTGAGAATCATTGAAAAATCATATAGTGAAGCATTAATTAGGATCTATGTGAAGGGCACAAGAATTCAAATGACTTGTGAGAACCACTGGATTCAAGTGTCCTTTTTCAGTGGCAGCCTAGGTACACTGTCCACAGAAGTAACTTAGTCAGAGTCACACAGTAGTCAAATGAAGGTTAAGAGAACCAAACCCTGAACTAATTTAGCAACTCATAGCCTTACTCAAAGTCAGATAATAAACACACTGTCATCAGTCAACAAAACAAGGAAACCAAGAATTGTTCCCAAAGAACATGGGTTTATATAATAATGTTCTTGTTTAATGCAATCAATTCCTTTTTTCACACCATAAATATCGCGTGTTCCTTGAACCAAGTATTTATACACGCATACACACACACACACACACACACACACACACACACACACACACACACACACACACACACACAAACACACAAACTACCATCAATTATAGCTGATTGCATGATTGTACACTTACGATATCTGCTTGAGAACAAGTGAATAAAAACATTTATAAATAATGACTCCAAAATGCATCTCATCTTGCTGCTGTCAAAACTATACAATGGAAAAAATGGTAACCTCTCTCTGCTCTTTCAACTTCTTAACTTAAATCAGAGGCAAAAGACAAAAAAAATCATAAATAGATTTTAGGTGTTTTTTTTATAAACTTAGAAAGTTGCTAGAATAAAAAGTTTTGCACTAGTGAGCATTTTCTGAAGGATACAGTGTCTAAAACTTATACCTGATATTATTTAAAGCCAAGAACATTTGTAAAAGTCAATCTCATTGAAAACTCAGTGAGTGCTTTCATCCCTGTTGATGGGACTTCATCAGAATAAGTGTTTACACCATTCCTGTCCTTCTATATCTTATCTCCACCCATCTAATTATCTTAACGTGACAAGCACTTAAACACCTACTCAGATACATGCAGCTTGGTTTAAATAAGCATTTTGACTTTGGAAACTGCAGTTAAAAAAGCAAAACTCTTCTTTAAAAATATTAATCTTTTTTTTTAAACTACCAGGATCCCTGGATGTTACACACTAAATTTAGAAAGTTGCAGGCAGAGAATTGCAACCTCAAGGAATGTATATGAGTACAGAGGGTGCCTAAGGGATTAAGATTTTGGAAATATCCCTCTGAACTGGTACCTGGTCCTTTGTAGTACTAGGAATTATTAAGACTGTTTGATCACCATGAGTGTGAATTCACGGACGTTCTCATTAAACATAATGTGAATGAAATGTTCTAACTTATGGAAGAAATGAATGCATTGGACTATAGTTTTACTAGTTATATTTTATCTGTTACTAAAGAAAATGTTTATGTTGACATTTTTGACAAAGTGGATAGACTGATGGTAGACATTAAAAACAAAAAAAAAAAGAAATTAGGTAGGGACAAAATTGAATATGAAAGGGACAATGTTTTTCTACCTCCATGCCAGAATAGACAAGGGAAACCTGCATAAAAATCCGATCACACTAGGGAGGTTGACAATAATATGGCTGAAGGTTTAAGTAGTGAAGACATCCCTTTAGACCCCCAACCCCCAAAGGATGGAGAGAAAAGGAACAGGAATTTTCAGAGTGGGATATTATTATGAGAGGTGGCAACAAAAAAGGGGAACTTGGAACTCAACTCCCACACATTACAAAAGGAGGATGGGGAGAGAACTAAAGTTCAGAAGTTAGTTAATGTTTCTGTTATTAAGAAATATAGTGGCAATTTTAAACTTTTTAATTACAGTGATGTTAAGGTTAACAACAAACGGACCAAGGCTTAACTTTTCTTCCTGGTAGAAAAGCCAAAATTGAAGATGTGTTGATTGACCTTAAATTATTTACTAGGAAGTTGAATTTATGTTTATATTTTTCTATTACTAATTTTAGTTCCTCGAGTTTATCTAGACCAAGCACTTTTAATCCACCCTTGGATTCCACTGTATGTTTATTTGAGGAAATATGTGAGTGTGGCATTTGACAAATTGTGCAAGGTAACAAGAAGTATAGGTCAAATCTTATGAAGGAAGAAAAAAGTTTATTAGATCATATTATCAACAATAGATTAATCAGGTTAATGAAACCAGACAAAGGTGGCGGCATGGTGGTTATGAATTCCAATGACTCTATAATGATAAAATGTTTACCATTTTATACACTGACACATATTAAGAGGTGTCTGTCAATCAAGGGAATGTAGCATATCGCAACATGTTTTGTTACATGATTTCATGATGCATCGTGACATTACATAACATGAATTTGACTTTTTGAATGTAGATCCACCAAGAACCCCCTGTCTTTTTGGTATTCTTAAGATACACAAGAATTTGTATTATCCAACTCTTCATCCAATAGCTGATGCCAAATCCGCCAAAACAAATTATATGGCCACATTTATAGACGCAAAACTCAAAAATGTGACAACAAACATTAACTATCTGTTCAAAGATGCATGGCATTTTTTAACTAGAATAACAGATTCTTTGTATAAGGACTGATTAATTTTTGTAACCATAAACATCAGGGACCTGTTTTCTGTAATTCCACATGAGCTAAGTTTAGAATTTTTTTACCAATTTTTATGTATGAACACTTATCTTGAACATAAAGACATATTAGTTCTTAGGAGCATGATGGAATTGATTCTTACCAATAACTGTATATGTTTTGAAGGACAGCTGTTCCGAAAAAAAGCATGTATGACTATGGGGGCAGCCTGTGTCCCCATTTTCACTAATTTAGTGATAGCACATTGGGAACAGAATTATGTATTTAATTCTTCTTTTAAAGCTTCAAGTTCCCTATATGGCTATTTTTTTGGATGACATCATCATATTTTGGGACAATACATGCAATAGATAAAAGGAATTTTTTGAATACATTAATAGCACTACTGAATTTTTAAAATTCACCATGAACTGTAGTAGTGACAGGATAAACTACTTAGATGTATTCATTTTTAAAAGCAGGGAACTGAATAAATTTGAATCGACATTCTTTTAGAAACTCTGCATATCCTAACTCTTTGTTGCATTTCTCTAGCTGGCACCCACTTTTTCATAAAACAGCCTTGGTAAAAGGACAGAGAGTGTGTTTAGCCAGGATGGTTTCCCAAGACAATTTTTTTATGAAAAATGCGAAAAAGTATGTGAGATGCTGGTTAAGAGGGGTTATCCCAAGACCATTATTAAGAATATAGCAGACAAAGTCCAGCATAAAGGGCAAAGCAACATTTTTCATTCCCTTTTAGGTAAAATGCATTTGTCTTTCATAGAGAAACATGAGTGAAGGCTTACGTTGAATCGAGCCTGTATCTTGGCATTTAACATGTATTTTCAGGCTATCTGAAATGTCATTTGTAAGGACTGGGACATTGTTTCTGTTGACAGTGAATTAATTGAATACGTAAGAAAAGCACCAAGGGTCACATAAAGGAAGGCCATATGTTTTAAGAATCTTTTTGAAAGGTACAAGAAAGTTTGTATCTCCCCTGGTATGAGAACCTGTGGACGTTGCAACCAATGTCACAGAATTTTGGAAGGTAGTACATTCTTTATTGAGAGATATGTGCGGTGCTTATCAGGCATAAATACCGCTGTTTAAGTAGAAGAGTGGTTTCACCCAGTGTCCAAGCTGCCCCAGTTTTTATATAGGAAAAAATGAAAGGGCTTTAAAAGCCAAAATTTATCAGCATTTGTGTGATATTAAAATGAGGATGAAAGAATGCCTATTTTAAACATATTAAAAACGACAATGGACATATGTTTAAAGTCTGTGTAATAGATAATGTATTCATAGATGAAAAGGGGGATTATTGAAGGACTGGCTTTAGGTAAAAAAAACTGAAATGGCAATTATATGACCAATGCCACTGGTAAATATGGTTTAACTGAGACGGTTTTTATCAGTAGTGTTTTATGATGGAAGGCAACATTGTAAAACTGTGGATTTTAATGACATTTATTGAAAATAAGGGTTTATGCCACTTTATGTAACAAATATGTTCAAGGATCACATTCATAGATATGCTGTGTTATTTAGTGTGCAACATCCAGGGGTCTTGGAAGTTAAAAAAAATAATATTTTTAAAGAACAGTTTTGGTGCTAAGTGTAGTTTCCAAAATTTTTGAAGTCAAAATGCTTATTCCACACAAACTGCATGTACCTGAGGGGGTTTTCAGGTGCTTGTCACTTTAAGTTAATGAGATGGGTGGAGATAAGGTAATATAAGGACAGGAATGATGTAAGCAGTTATTCTGATGAAGTTTCATCAGCAGGGATGAAAGCGCTCAAATGAGTTTTTGATTAGATGTATTTTTGGAAACATTCTTAGTTTTAAATGGTGTTTTTATCATCCTTGGAATAAAATGAATTGGAGAGCCTTTTGTCACTTGTTTCTTTGGTTTGGAGTTTTGCTCTTGCTCTTTGTGGTATTTTCAGTTCATGCCTCAGGTTATGAAATAGCTACAATCTACAACTATTTGCCTTACATTTTACAAGGAATGGACAAAAATGCTCATCTTTACTCAACAATTCTGAACACAGACAAAAATAATCAGGGGACAAAGGCCTGCATTTTAAAGTACCATTTCTTTTATCTGCTTTCTAAGTGAATTCACAGTACACCATTCCAGGGATAATCTATAAGCACTATCTGAGTGACTTGCTCAAATGTACACAATAAACAGATAGAGATGGAAGAATTCACACCATATACTTTTGACTACAGGAAGTAGTCTGTTAATAGCTCAGACCCTTGCATGCCAAACAACTCTTATTAACTTGAAATGCATTTTCTGAACAACAGCTATGCAACTCTAATGGGTAGTATTATTGACTGACTATTACCCACAGTGATTTATCAAAAAATAAAGAATTAAACTCATTAACACATGTGTGGTGTGGAATGTCATACCTCTAGCAGCCCATACACATCTTGCATGCCAGATGATTTTCTAAAAATTAAACTTAAAAAAAAAACATAAGATAAACACATGTAAATATTTTGTGAACAATGAAGGCTACTAAAAGTGTACAAATAGCAATGTTATCAGTATGAACTATTTTTACAGTGATACTATTCAGTGCACTCGTCTTTTCCATATATACTGCATTATACTACAATGTGCACAAATCCCAAGTTATTATTTTTCAAAACTTTCAAAATATTCTTATCTTGAAAACTATGCAACCTAGGCATATACTTTTACAACATTTTTATTTACCAGACATTAGCTATCACATGACAACAATAAACTCATGTAAAAGTGCATGTTTAATGAAATATTTACAGAAATATGAATGTATACATTTAATTGTATAATTAGCAATAATGGCACCTATCATGCAACAGTTGATAACTCAATTGGTGTTTGTAATATTGAGTACGTGTGAAAATATTGCTTATTTTCCTAACTACTAACAATCGACTAGCAATATTTCCAGTATAGTGTGATAAAAACCAGCATCTTCAGTGAATTGTCCTGACTCCCACATTGGTGTTTCACATCATATACTTCAATAAAATGTAGGTCTCAGTTATGCAAATATGAACATAAATATGAAAATATGAATGATAAGTCACAGACAATTTCTGCACTGCAGGATATCCTACATTAGCAATCTTAATATTACTTTGTCAATAACTCCTTGCCCTTTCTAATACTGCCTACTATTAGCTGGTATGTCACAAAGTTAAAGAAGGCAGACCCCAACAAAAGTACTGCATACCATAAGAGGAAAGGGTGTGAATTGGGACTAATCAAAAAAGGTGTTATAGGCTTGAGTGAGGAAGGTCTTTCAGTTAGTACAGAGGATTAATACTCTTAAGTTCTTTCTGGGCTGTTTCTTGTAGTCAAAGATGCATGATTTGCTTCCTACAAGCTTGTTTTGGCTATTATATTACATTGAGCAAGTCATTCAACTAGACAACACTCCTGGGAATTGGGGAATCAAAAATCTGGATTTTCTGAGCAAGAGATATTACTGACTAATTGTAATCCCTTACCTGAATTTTCAGTCTCTAATCATCCTTGGAATCAGAATGGCAGTCTGTAACACTGCATGACCCAACTGCTAGATGAAGAATGAATGCTTGAGCATAAATTCCTCAGGGTTCATCTCACCAAAGATCAGACTTACTCCATAAAAAAAAAAAAAAAAAAAAAAAAAAAAAAAAAAAAAAGCTGTGCTGGAAGTGATTCCTTTTTGAGGAGAATCTCCCCATTTCTTCAAGTTAGTGTGAGCATAGAGTTGGTATACATAAGTTTGGGTGTT
The DNA here is from genome assembly GCF_019279795.1 of Protopterus annectens. NCBI lineage: Eukaryota > Metazoa > Chordata > Ceratodontiformes > Protopteridae > Protopterus > Protopterus annectens. The sequence continues at coordinate 525,166,158 of NC_056728.1, read as the reverse complement.
TGGGGATTTGCTCCTTACATTGGGGTTTGGGGATTTGCCCCCTTTAAAAACATTTAAAAAATCGTTTTCTGGCAGTTTTTTTTTGCCATTGTACTTTGGGGATTCCATTTCTTGGTGCATTTGCTTTCATCCATTCCCAGTGGAAGGGTAATACTGAATGCAAATCATCCATTTTTTTGGACAATGTAGTTTGGGAATTTCGATTCTTGGTGCATTTGCTTTCATCCATTCATAGTGAAAGCATAAAACTGAATGAAGATCATCCATGGAATGGAGGCAGAATGGGCAGAAGGTGAAATACACACACATGAGCACTCACATACACATGAGCACACACACACACACACACACACACACACACACACACACACACACACACACCACACATATGCACATCTCTCATCTTCTGTACTAAAGTACAAAAATCTCCCATGTAACAGGTTGATGCTGGAAGGAAGTAACATATTTTTTAAGGCCAAATTGGTCTTCCCAGCTAGCACCAGGCCCTGGGCAGCTACATAGGTCACTTTGTGCTGGCTTTGATCCTGTGTTGTAAATAGACTGAATTATGTTGACTTGCATTTACAGAAGCATTTGCTAGAAAAATATTTGTTTATTCCTGAAAATAAACCTCAACTTAAAACTGATAAGCTGGTTCCTGACATCTGCTCCACCTGTGGGTGGAATGAAATTCCTTGATCATCAGTAACACAAACAAACAAGCTAAAGAACATAATGCCATCAGCTATTTTCTATAAGCAACTATTGCCAGTGTGATTTTTCAGTGTACACTCACAATAATTCACTTTTTGGGAGATTTCTTCTTCTTTGAGTTGTTGTGAATATGGAGTTGATATATATAAGTAAAGGGGATGGGTGAAGGAGGCTTTCCTCCCTGCAAAAATGCTTAAAGTAATTTTTTTGCACTTTTATGTTTCCAGAATTATATTTTGGCATTTCCTTTGCTCAGCATTGTGGAGACGGATATTTCACAGTAGAACCATTCCTAATAATATTTCTGTTACTACAAGCACTGAAAATTATATATATATATATATATATATATATATATATATATATATATATATATATATATATATATTTGTGTGTGTGTGTGTGTGTGTGTGTGTGTGTGTGTGTGTGTGTGTGTGTGTGTGTGTGTGTGTTTGTGTGTGTGTGTGTGTGTGTGTGTGTGTGTGTGTGTGTGTGTGTGTGTGTGTGTGTGTGTGTGTGTGTGTGTGTGTGTGTGTGTGTGTGTGTGTGTGTGTGTGTGTGTGTGTGTGTGTGTGTGTGTCTGTGCGCATGTGTATAGAGGTATACATACACACACACTCATTCTCACACACACTCACACACACACACACACACACATTGTAGCAAAGAACAGTCAGTAAAATCAGTTCCTGTCTTTAAGATAAAGATTATTTACAGGGAAAATGAAAAGGAAAAAATAAACTGGCTTTGTTGCAGCACATGATGGGTTAACAGAAAATAACATACCGTTCAGTTCCATCAGTGTTCTTTCCCACATACAGGTTGCAATAAAACAAAACTTTCAAATATCTCTGTGATTTTAAGGAAATCTGCTCTTGTAATATATAGATGTGTTAACTGGCATCGATTAAAAGATATATGGTGAATATTGTAAGTACCTAAACTGATAGATATGTTTTTTTGAAATTTGTGTAAAAAGCTTAACAGTGTAAAATTTCAGTCTTTGAACTATTTATTTGTTATGAAAATTATACCAAATGTACCACTGTAAGCAAACACTAACTATTGCACTGTCTTATGACTTACATGATGGCTGAAAACTGTCCTGGTTAAGCCCACCTATCCAGTAATCTAATCTAATCAAATAAATAAATACATGCATATGTACATAAATAAAAACATCCAGATTTCCCCTCAAGGTTGTCTTCATGATTTAACCTGTAAACAATGCAAGGCTAACAGACCTGTAATTACCTTTAATTGTGCTGTTCTCCATACCAGACTACCACTGCTGTTGCCTTCTGCTCAGTGAGAACTTTTGTTCTGGCCACTGACTCTTTTATGATCTCTCTCAAGGGATACTACACTAGTCACATTCCAGATTACCTTAAGTGACAGTCCACTTGTACCCCTGTGCCTTCTACTCCCTTAGAGCATTCTGTTTTCTCTACACCTTCTCCATCTCAATCCTTGTGGCCATCTGCTACTTTCTTTTCTCTCTTTCTCTCTCTCTGTCTCTGTGTGTGCTTCTGCCATAGCATAGCACCTTCCCTTCCCATTTATTTATTTATGAACACAAGATGAGGTATTCATTAAATAGCACTGCTTTTTATATATCTCACATGATCGCAATGCCATCCTTACTTTGCCTTGTCAGATATGCTCTGCTTTTGCACTTTTTCACAATATACTTAGAAGTCGTTTATTCCCTCCATTGACCTGTTTTTCATCTTTCTTCTAACCTACACATTTTCTGCTCTCATCTACTCTGTTTGATCTCTTCCACTTCACATCATTGACCTCCACGTTTTAAATTTTAACACCTCATTGTCTTAATAATGCACATTCTTAAATAGCATCAGTAGTCTAATCTAATAATTTTTTCATGTTTGATGGTTCCTTAGCCCTGTGGATCCAGTCCTGGTCCATTTCCATTGTCACTGCATAGCCTTAGTTTTCATTTAACTAATTTTTGACCATTTGTCTTAATTTAGCGTAATACTCATTTGTCTTTGACTTTGTGTTATTTCTCTTCCCCATCTTTAACTTACAAAGGAGTATGATCAGCCTTGGCTAGTTGCAAATTACCTGGACAAGCAAAACCACACCCCCCCTCACTAAAGATTATACCAGATTTTTATCTTTTCTGGTAAACCAGCTATGTGTTGTTAAAGAATAAAGCCCTGACAAAAACACATATGACCCAGGTTCATTTTGGCTGCAAAGTGAAAGGCAAATCAGGGGACTTTAAATGAAAAAGCAGGAGGTGACCATTGTCCGTCATCACACAATATGCTACAGTCATGCACACTGGTGAACTGTAAGTGTCATACAATTAACTGAATGATGACACTGCTACCATCACCCAGCCCTCATCTGGCAAAGGAACAATAGTCTTTGGGACAGTCACCTTCCAGGGGAATGAATAAGTCAATCGAACTTATAAGACTGAGGCTTGATGGTCACCAAGGGATTGTTAAACCAAAAATAAAGCACAAAACTTTATAGCATTTTTGTGAAGTCCTGCACCACTTGCCAGAACCCTTACAGTCCATTTATTTAATTTTCTATTTGTTTACCCTGGTACAACACTGGTCAAGTTGGACCATTTTCAGATTCAACCTTAGGATTGTGGTATAATCCAACATTAAAAGTTGTTCAAATGTTCTATGTAATGAATTAGAAAACAACACACAAGGCAGTAATTTACAAACAGTATTGGTTATTATCTAGTTATAATATTTACAAAGATTGTTTGGAAATTCTAGAAAAGAAGGGGGGAATTGGGCAAATTTAGTAAAAAGAAGGAAGAAAGGGAGGGTTTAAGGTAGTGTTTGTCTACAGGAGGAAGGGCTGGGAATAGTTCAAGAGAGCATGTATTTATTTATTTTTATTTACTACTGTTTGTTCACCGGGTAAGCAGGCTGGTCTATTGAACTATTTCAGCCTTGACTCATGCTAAAAGAGCAGAAGATGCATTAGGATCTTACTAATCAACCATGTCATATCTATAGACAACAGATATTTAAAGATCAGTGAGCAAATAATAAGAGAAGTAAATAAATGTTTAATGAATGGGAGCTTATTCTTACATGATGGAGCCTTTCATCTAGCACTTACATGCTGCCTCCTTTGGAAAGAATATTTTTCATTTACAACAGAATTCAAGTTAAGATGGGCATGATCAGTTATGTAATAGGATGGCATGCCAGGGCTGTGAGGCTAGTGATATACTCTGTAGTCTGTGCAACTTATTTCTAGGGTTCAAAAGCATTGGGCTGTTTTATTTTGAGAGGTTCTAGTTGAAGATCCTTGTACTTGGTGTACTAGTAAAACAGCGGAAGGTTTCCATGTTTAATAGTTTGTAGATGAGACAGCCATTCTAGGAATGGGGTACTTCTTTGTTATATTGGGGGCCATACGATTTTGGAGAATACACTACAGTGGTATTTCCATTTTAGGGGCTGATTTGATAACTCTGTAGATATCAGTTGTAGTGGTTTAAAGGGAGTTAAGGTTTATCTTCCAGGTATTCAGTATGAATGAAAAGTCTTATTCAAGTTAAATTAAAAGGAGGGGAGGAATGACTTGGACTTATCATCCTTAACTCAAGCAAGCAAGTGCCTGGAATATTTTTTACATTATCTCATTACATCTGAGTGACACCTCCAGGTGCATCTGCAGTTAACTCCTACTGACGCTTGTCAGCATCAAATATTGTTTGTTCATATTTGCATCAATAATTCCAAAATTATGCTATGTACAAGTTTTAAAAAATGTTCATCTTAAAGTTCACACAATGTTAAACTCAACTGTATTAATATTGAACTCATTCTAGTGCAGGTAAATAGATATTCCCCGGGATTCATGAACGTTGCGCCAGGCGGACGCATAGCGTAGGCGTTACAACGCCAAATATGGCCGCCGAGTGATTCAGGTACGATCCAATCCCACGTGCACTACCGGCGTGCGCCGGATCTGCGCCGCCTCCGGCGTAGGTATGCTAAACACCCCATGTGCGGTGTTGTACCATGCAAATGAAGGCATATAGCGATCCACGAAGTGGCGCAGGCGTAGCATAAGGGCACGGCAATGTAAACCAAAAAAAAACGGTTTACATTTACCCAAACATAACATAGGAGTAACGGAAGGCTGTCAACGTCAGGTATCACACTGTTGCCATATGCCAATGGCAAAAGACACAGAGAATGTCAAAAGAAAACATGCACAACATGTAAATAATAACATAAATGGTATGTCCACAGAAACTCACAGCAGAAACCCAGGACATGTCTGCGGAAGGTGCTAAACAATGAAATAATATGACAATGTCATAAAACAGCAGTGTAATACACATCAGCTTCACAGCCGCAATACACCATGGTATGCATGGAAAGCCACATCCACGGTGCAAGGGTTGCCAAGGACTCGCGGCAGTGTTCGGCGTGGTAACTATGAATTAGTAGTCAATGCCATGCAAATGAGGCAGATAATACTGAATCGCAAAACCCCCGCTGGCGTAAGGCTGTACCAAATGGTGCAGCGGTAATACACCAAGGAGTGGCTCAGAGGGAATACATGTCACCTGCAGAGGGGTGTGCCACTGTAGGAGGAAGCACATTGGAGCTCAGCAGACCTGGGCTGTACATTGCACATCACAGCTGCAGGACCGGCGTGTGGGGAAATAGTTGAGCTGAGAGCACACAATGTGCGCAGAGGTGCATGTGCACGAGGATGACTACGTTCCCTTAACCCAGTCATGTGACGCTCGCCCCGCAAATAACATCGGAAACAGGAACGTGATGTTGAGAATATGAGGAAATGCGGAAGCAGTGTAATTGGAGTAGTAATGAGCAATCAGCAGTAATCAACCCACGAAGGCCAATCGGCGGCAGCTGACAACTCTGCATGCAGAAACCTGCAAAATGGGATAGGGGAGGCATATGAATGCAAAGAAAGTAGGGGAGGTAGCAGATTGCAAAGAGTGAAGACCTGACACAGCAGAGCCAAGTAGACAGGCAGCATAACGGTGGCGGCACACAAAACGCACGATATGCCATGTCCCAGAAACTACACATGACAGGGCTCTGCAGGATGCATGCCAAGAAATAGTAGGTGCAACGTGCAGAAACAGTAAGGGAAGGTCGAAAGGTAAGCCATTGCAGGCAAGAGTAATGCAACACCAAAGGCAACAGCGTTGCAGTGCCAACGGTAAAACATGGAAGATAATCCCCAGATACGGCCGCACAGACACACCCTATGACATCACCGGGTGTACAGCACAACAGTATAAAGTGTGAATGCACACAACACACAGCCGTGTATTCCCAAACGCCGCACCATAGGTGTAAACACACGGGGAACTTTTAAAATGTACATGTTGGGTGCCGCCGTGGCCGTGATCCATCAGCATGTGTTAGAGACAGACGGAGTTGTGGAGGAGGGTGCCGACAACTACCGTAGGCCTCAGAGGAGAAGGAGAGTGTTCAGACCAAGGGTAACCTACCAGGGGCTACAAGACCTGGAGATAGTAGAGCGTTACAGGGTGGATAGGGACACGTTACAGCAAATAGTGGAGCTGTGCCGGCCATGCCTGAGAACAAGAAACAACAGAGGGGAGCCCATCCCAGTGGATACAAAGGTATGTGTAAGCTTGCGAATATTGGCCACAGGTACCTTTCAAAGGCCAACTGGGGATATAATGGGCATCTCGCAGGCATCAGCATCCAGGGTACTACACCAGTTTCTGGATGCCATGTTACCACATGCCAATGAGCATATATACTTCCCCAGATCTCAGGAGGAGTTGGCTAGCAATATGTGCCACTTCCACCGTGTGGCACAATACCCGGAGGTACTGGGTGCGATAGACTGTACGCACATACAAATCAAGTCACCACCTGGGGAGCAGGGTAGACATTACATAAACCGCAAGGGATTCCCCTCCATCAATTGCCAGGTCATGTGCAATGCACAGGGCATTATCATGGATGTGTGTGCTGGCAGCCCTGGAAGCTACCACGACTCCCATATCTGGCATGCCTCACAGCTGTATCAGGTATTCGCCAGGGGGGACATCCCACAAGGCCACCTTGTGGGGGATGCTGGCTATGCACTGGAGCCGTGGATGATGACTCCCATCAGAAATGTACACACACACATGCAAGAACGCCATAATGAGGCACACGCACAAACCAGAATAATCATAGAGCGTGTGTTTGGGATGCTGAAATCACTGTTCCGGTGGATACATCCGGTGGAGCCCTGCAGTACTCTCCAGGCACATGTGCCCACGTATTCATAGTATGTGCCATGCTACATAATATGATCCTGCGGAAGCAGCTGCTGCAGGGACATAATGGTGAAGGGCCACAAAGCCCACCACAACTGCCAAGGCCAGTCCAGGCACAGAGGGTTCAGGACCATGAACACACTGTGCCAGCCCCAGTAGGCAGATGGAGGCATACCCAATATGCCTATGCCCTGGCAAAGAGGGAACGTATAGCACATACTCTGACAGCATAGGCCCCATGGACTGACACCTCCCTACCTGCACACACAGTGAAATGGACGGCACACAAACATGACCACCCGTAAAGTGTACCGTATGGGTGGCCCCATGTGTGACTCCAACATAGGCAGCACCCAAACACTGTACACCCAACAGCCAGCGGAGCATGGAACGCCAACACCTGAACCGTACGCGGGTCCTACAGCAGACGGTGTTGCTGTATGCTGCCATGTTCGCCGCAAGGTGTACACATATAGACATGTAGATATGTGCATATACAGATATGTAGATAGATATAATTACATATATAGAAATATATGTACACATATACATATAAGTACTACAGGTAAGACAGGGAATCAGAGGGATGTAAGGTGACAGAGATGTAACACGCGATATCTGTACATAGTATACATAGTGAAAGACAACCTGAGCATCCGGGAGGTTTAACAGAAGAGGAAACCGCCACCCATGGAAAGGTCAACATACCGAAATGCATAACCGCGAGTCGGAATGATCGCCAGGCCACAGTACAGTGACAGTACATGCGTGGGTAATACTATGATGATATGAGGGGGGAGGTAGACACTGCTGCCGGTGATGCGGCCCACGCAGGTACTGTGTGTAACCGTCCCCGTGACTGCCGCAGTATGTGTATGTGTGCGGTGAGGGTGCCGTGTGTGTCGCTTTGCGAGTGTAATGTGTGTGCCTCTGTAAAATGTGTATGTTGGTGCCATGTTAGAGGCAGAGTGGAATAACATGTGTAGGCATACAGTACACTAGCCACAGGCATATGTACACCAGTAGTCCCAAAGTAGTACTGAGAGCCCCACCCTGGCTAGGCGTGTGGCGACGTATAACGATGCAAAGTGACGATGTCCCAGAATGTAGCACAGGAATATACCCCACATGAAATGGAAAGGACGTATGTACTAATCATGACCGTATGTATGACACCGATATGCTAATTGCAAAATGATATGTCGGCAAAGTCACACAGCAATAGGTATGTACCGCGGAAATACGCATGTGCTACCCAGGTACTGACCATGGCCACGTATCGGCCCGTAAACAATGCTGTGTGTTCTACAAGTGTCAAACAAGCAATCGCCACCTGGATAGGTGGCAACCACTGGCAAACAGGCCATCCCAAGTACAGGACCACAATGACTGTAAATATCTGGGACAGAATGACAAGGGATAGTCGTCACGTACAAACAACCGCAGATATACCACCGATGTGATGGAGGAATACATGCAGGAAGCACACACGCAGGCGATACCAACACCACATGACAACACAACCTACACTCCCAGACCAACAGACAATTAACTGTCAACTCCCCAGGCAGGGATGGAGCACACAGACAAGCATACCGTGTATGTAGACATGCAAGGCCCACAACCCGTATCCGTCACCTACAACCTCCGATATTCCCCATCGTACATATTAAAGGGATACAAGCCGTAATAGCAGCACAAACATACAGGCAGTCAATGACAGCTGCATAACCACAACATCTCGCGTGGGAAACACTATCAACAGTGGATGCATACTTGCATGCGTTGTTTAAAGGAATACAACAGCTATGTTACATATCCGAATGCAAAACGCCATCAACAGATGCTGTCAGGACAGGGACACCCACATGTCGAACATAATACCATACCCAACACACACAATCCACGGCTAACACCACTGCGAAATGTACCTGTCGCCACACATAGCGGCTGCAGTTACACATAACATAACACAATACAGACCATCTCCACGAAGGTAGGGCAAATAGCCAACGCCCAGGTGAGGAATGCAACCATACCCTAGTTACGACGCGTAATGTACGAATAGAGTAGATGCACAGGTGATATTCGCACAAGTACACACTGAGGAACAGCAATTGGTGTGATGAACCCACATGTTGCAGGTATTGATGGATATAAGGATGACTCCCAGGATATTCAAACTGTATGGTCATACCGAACCAGCAGTGTACAACAGAAAGAGTAATAAATAGGAATACCGATACACGGAACGAAAAACGGAACGAAACACCGACAAGGTATGTAGAACCCACGATATGTACGGGTGTGTAACGCATGATGTGTATGACGAAGCTGTACTGTATGTGAATGGTGTTTGTAAGTAATGATACTTGTCCATAATGCAGAGAGTGGTGAAAGGTGGTTATGTAGTGCTATCCTGCTGAGCATACCAACGACTGTGGACACCATGTGCACAGCAGTGGGACATCATGTACACAGCCGGGATAACACAAGGGCTGCCACAGGGGGGCATAAGAGAGAACAATGTCACACCACACACCGATGCTGGCAGTGAATGTCCAACAAGGAAGTGCCATAGCAGGGGATAGGACATGTATGTATACTGTCACAGCACACATGTGTATGGGCATATACCATCGATGTCATACGTAATGTGCGCCCAACGTGCACGTATGCCTTGCAGTAGGGGATACTATGTCAACTATGTGTAATGTAAAGCTGTCATGGTGGATATGACAGACATCATACACAGTATCACAGGCATAAAATTGCATAATGGAGTTATTGCCTATTGGTATGTACAATAACAGGATATATATGGCCTGTAGATATGGGACAGAGTAGTAGCATCATAGCCATCTGAAATGGAAGGAACACCAAGTAACCATGCCCAAACGATCTGTAGCAGGTGAAATGTGGGCAACAATGAAGTCTGGCAGGTCCATGTGTAAACACATGTGCAGTGTACACAGTAGTGTCACCTCCCCATGGTAGTGTCCAGTGAACAGCAGAGGCGGGTGTCAACTGCATGTTTACACAGTACTGCTGCTGTGGTGGTACCATGACTACGTGTCACTCAAACAGCAAGGGAGCTATCACATGAACAGTGCCACTGTGTGTCCCTGTGGGATGTGCACAGGACCTATGTTCCACAGCATGGTGTGTGTTGTGTCTGCGGAAGTAACACAGAAGCCCAGCCCATGCAATGTGGCATGTGTGCACATATCCATGAGCGGTCCATTCCCACTGCCCACTGCAATTGTCATGTATGAGTAGTACATGCATCAGTAATGCGGAGGACATGGTCCGTGTCAGAGCAGAAGACACCCCTGTGTATGTGGTATGCAGACGTGTACAGATGTGTTTTCCATCTGTCAGCCGCATATGTAAACTGTCTGAGCCTGGTACACATCATGGCATGACAATGCTGTGCCATGTAAAGTCGTAGCCATTGTGGAAGGTACACTACGAATGTGGTATTGTAACCTTGACCGTGTGTAGATGTGTGTATGCCACAGGTACAATGGCTACCTATGTACCAGCATCACACACAGTACAGATAGGTGTGGCCCTGCAGAAGTGTATCCATGCCACAGTGGAATATGGTAACCACAGGACCATGTGGGGCATTTGTGTGTACAGCAACCATGTACAATTTGATATGCATGTACGGTGCCAGTATCCATGTGATAGTCAGTGGATGAATGTTGCTATGCAAAGGTGATGTGCATGCACCATGTGTCATGCATCCTGATGCCATGACACCCACATGATGTATCTGCCACACCGACACCCATATGGTTGTTATCAGTATGAGCTGGTGGAGCTATAATGGTGCCAGGTATGTAGATGTGGGATATCTAGGCATGGACAGTACTCTGGGACAGCATGTTGTGTATGTAAGCAAATAGTGAACATGAGGGGCCCCATGACTGAGGACTGTGTAATGCCATATGTACCTGACATGTAGTAGGTAGCATGATATGCTTGCACCACTGTGTGTCCTGTCCAGGAGTCATATAGCCTAACATCCTGAAACACAGGGTATGATGTGCAGGTGGATGTGTACGTTGCCAATACTAGAACGTGGAATGGTGCTGAAGGGCAATGTGAGGACAATGTCTGATTTGTTGCCCTCTGTACCACACCAACCACCCATGCAATGGTATGACAGGTGGCCAGCATGTGTATGTGGCATGCTGTGGCACACAGAAGCCCAACAAGGGTGCCAGTAAAGGCATGGAGGTCATCAATGTGTGCGTGAAGCACGTTCGTGAGGATGTGCCCCAGTGCCGTACAGAATGGTCCAGTCATGGGTGTACGAATGCAGTCCCACACATGCAATGCAGTGCCACCCATGTGTAGTGTGATAGATGCGGCAGTGTGGCAGTCAAGGTCCACAATCCGACAACAGGCTAGCAGTGAATTCAGTGGGCTGGTGTGGAGACACATACCAAACAGGTTGGCGGGACATAACAGCTAGG
>NC_056728.1:525101346-525154165 GCF_019279795.1 Protopterus annectens | reverse complement strand
CATCCTTTTATGGGTTTAAATTTGGTCTTTCTGTGTTGTTCAACTTCCATTCTAATGTTTTTTATGAACCGAGTGGGTATCCTCTAGCGAGGAACATGGCTTCTAAGCGTGTTACATTCCACATAAAATCTTAGTCCTTGCTTGTCATTCGACAACCTCTAACAAATTGTCCTTTGACAATGTTTCTTTTGCAGTGGGGGTGTGCACTAGAAAGTGTAGGTAGGAATTGCAGAACGTATTTTTTCCGAATATTTTGGTCTCAAAATCTTTAGAAATTTTGTTCTTTTGGACCTCCACATCCAAGTATTGAAGTCTGTCTACCGAGCTTGTGTGTGTAAAGCTCAAAAAGAGGTGGTGTGGTTGATATACTCCAAAAAGAGATAGTTGGTCACTACCCCAGTCCAAAAGATAACAATATCGTCAAGAAAACGTCGATATAAGGACCAATATTGTCGAATTCAGAATTCAAAATGTAGTTCAATTCCCAACCTGCAAGGACTATGTTAGCATAAGTGGGTGCACACGCCCCATTGCTACCCCTTTGTTTGCTGGAAAATTCTCCATTAAATGTTAGAAAGTTATTTTTCAAAATGTTGTCCATAAGTCCCACTACAGCAACCTTTTCTATGTGTGTCAAGGTATTGTCCATAAAAATAATGTCCTCAAAGATCCTCATTCCTTCATTGTGTGGGATACAAGTAAAAGGTCCACCACATCAATGGTAACAAAATTAAATTCTCGAATAGAGGGTAGATGTAATGTTCCTAAGTAGGTCCCATGAGTCTTTCAGAATGTGACTAAAGTTGTTGCAAATATGTTTGATCTTGTTGTCCACAAATTTGGCCATAGGCAGCGTCTTTGAGCAGTCAGCCGACACGATCGGTCTGAGTGGTGGGTCGCTTACATTCTTGTGGACCTTCGGAATACCAAATATAATTGGAACCTTTGGTTTAGGCACTGATAGAAACTTATGCATGTTGTTGTTTATTGTTCCTGAACACTTCCGCGAGTCCTTGGCAACCCTTGCACCGTGGTTGTGGCTTTCCATGCATACCATGGTGTATTATGGCTGTGAAGGTGATGTGTATTACGCTGCTGTTTTATAACATTGTCATATTATTTCATTGTTTTGCACCTTCCACAAACATGTCTTGGAGTTCTGCTGTGAGTTTCTGTGGACATACCATTTATGTTATTATTTACATGTTGTGCATGTTTTCTTTTGACATTCTCTGTGTATTTCGCCATTGGCATATGGTAACAGTGTGATACCTGAGGCTGACAGCCTTCCGTTACTCCTATGTTATGTTTGGGAAAATGTAAACCATTTTTTTTTGGTTTACATAGCCGTGGCCTTATGCTACGCCTGCGCCACTTCGTGGATCACTATATGCCTTCATTTGCATGGTGCAACACTGCACATGGGGTGTTTAGCATACCTACGCCGGGGGCGCCGCAGATCCAGCGCACGCCGGTAGTGCACGTGGAATTGGGTCATACCTGAATCGCTCGGCGGCCATTTTTGGCATTGTAACGCCTATGCTATGCGTGCGCCTGGCGCAAGGTTCATGAATCCCGGGGTATGAAAGGATCAAAAGGTTAGAAAAAGAAAAGCACCTTAGGGTATCTAGTGGTCCCCAGACCCAAGCTTAATTAACTTTTATCCATAGTTAGAGTATACTGAAAGGATGTAGGAAAATGCAAAGTTGAAAGAGCAACTCAGAATTTATTTCCTTAATCATTATGTTCTGGGCCTCATTGTATGGAAACATTATTTAAAAAAAAAGCCTTCTAAGAGGCATCTAAAAACATCTTGAATCCTTCTGACTTATGGGCGTCAGCCTCCAAGACCCTGGATTAATGCAGTTATTTCCTCCACAGTTATTTCAGTGTAGTGTAGTGTTGGTCAGTTAAGGTAGGGTAAAAGGACAAATAAAAAGTAAAATTGAAGAGGAATACTCAATTTCTTTCCTTAAAAATGATTTTTGTTGAAACCATCACTGAATGAAAAGGTTGCTTTGAAAACTCTAAAATGCAATCAGAGCCTCTAGAACTCCACCTTAATATAATTATTTCCTCCACAGTTATCAGAATGCAGTTGCACTGTAAGATAAGCAAGAAAAAAGTAATCTGGATGGAGCAGGCAGTCATGGATGGGGTACAGGGAATCCCCAGTCCATGTGAAGGGTTGAGAGTAGTAGGCAGCAGAAAGGTGCCATATAGCTCTTTGTCTAGGGTGCTATTTCACCTAAGGCTTGCCCTGACAGTAGGACATACTTTTCAGCAAGTTCATTTGCATTTCTCTTTTGTACAATGTTAAGTTCATGGGCATGTGCGATATGTTTTGTTGTAGCATCTGCTAAGAAGAAGATGAAGAAACTACTTAACAGCCAAAAAAGACCAATATCTTCCTGCAGTCTGTGCAGATAAATAGGCAATTTCTCACGGGACAAAGTATAAACTATAAGAAGAAGAGGTGCTAGGCAGAGTTTACTGCTAATGTGAATGCAGTGAGAGACCATGGGCAAGTCATTCAGCAATGCTGCTGCTGTAAGGTTAAGGCTATGATGGATTATGTAAACATGAAGATTACTGTGCTGCAGGCTACCTGCATAGAGGTTAAACCCCCACATGAGATAGACTTTGACCGAGGAGGAAAAGATGTTACTGGCCTTGGTTCAAAAGATGTTCATATTTGGTTCTTTGTGTTATGTTTTCTAAAATAACTATACCTAACATATGCATTCTCTTGTCATGTACCATTGTTTTGTACTAATTGGCATTTGTCACTCAGTAGAGATAGCAGTGAAGGGATGTCCAGCATAGTAGTTCAGCAGTCCAGTTAGTCAGGTATATAGTTACTACAGCATATCATACATGCCACCCAGCAGTGTATACATCGGTAATAGATGATTGCCACTATTGATGTAACACCAGGACCTCATGTGCAAAAATTGGAAAAAGTGATGGGTGGATGGATGGATGGATCATACAAATTTACTGGGAGCGGGGATACATTGCCAGTGACGCATCCACTCTATTGACTACACAATGTATTTCATGTTAGATCATAATTAAATCTCTACATCTAATGTCTCCGCCTACACATCCCAGGATCACACAGTCTGTATTCACTGTATTCCTGCATTAATATCTATCCTTTGTATTTTTTGAAATAGCTGACATATATATACTATTATACAATGACTGGCGATTAATATTCAAAAACTAGTGTGCTGATTGGTAAGTCCATCCAGAGTGCCATTGTAAATCTGAGTATACACCAATGGAAAAAGGGTTGGTCGCCTGGACATTTCATTAATATATGCCATAAAAATGTCACTTTGCCTTCACTTAAACAAAACAAAAAATAATAACAATAATAAACTTGCAAAACCAGACACTTGAAACCAATGAGAGAGACAAGACACACAAAAATAAAAGAATAATGAATAATAATAAAAATAACATGTTATGATAAACTAGAGAAACGCACATGATTATCCTTTTATTTTCTATGTCCCATCTCTCCAGTACCTTCAAATTATCCTGGTATATTTTTTTAATTAAAAAAAAAGGAACAGAGATCTTCCTTTCTCCTCATTGTTTCCTATACACAGCACCAGTCACACAGTACTGATGTACTGCGTAAGCATGGGAACAAAAGTCCCATATGCATGAGCAGTGCATCAAGAAAGCAGCAGGATATGTGAGGAAAGTGGAAAAACACCATGAAGCCATCATACAAGGACATTATTTTAAGGAAAGTAAGTAAATTTGTTCTTAAAGATTGTCATTGTATAACAGCAATAACTGACTCTGTTGTGTGGTATATTGAAGATTTACCCATGGTTGTCTTTTGTTTAATCACTTTGGCTTTGCCCTCAAGAAGAATGTCCTTAAAAACAAAAACAGTCCCCAGAATTCAGTAAGGTTCCATGTAGGAATAGCTTATTCCTGCATGGAAGTGACCGTTTAGGAGCAGCACGGCAGTGTATCATGCATAGTAATGAAGGCATGCTGCCTCTGCTCCTAAATAGACATGGAGCATAGATGAGTGCAGGGGGTGTTTCTGAGAGCAGAGCTCTCACAATACACATGCCCCTGCACTCAGGAAGTGCCATTCGGCAATAACAATAAGTGAGAATGCTCATAGGAGGTTGCATACCTCCCAAAAGTACAAATCATTGCATAATGTCCACAGATTTGTTGCCCATACAGTTGGTCTGTTCCCCAGTTGTACCCTGAAATCACTGGATGGTGTCAGGAATGAAGCAGTGAAATAATGGCATACATATAAGTGCCATACACCAAAATCAGTCAGAAAAATCTATATTAAAACCAATCCTGTTACTCTAGCAACTGTTCCATGTTTATAAGAGCAATAATTAAAATATGTCCATAGTTGGACCTGATGTTGTCAAGCTTTTTCCAGATAATGTGCATTAAGAGGTTGATAGGTATGGAGGGTTGTTAGAATGTCTGCCAAATGTGCAGATACATGCAGGAATCCACACCAATAAGTGAAACCTGTCCCTTCCAAGAGAAAATAGCAGTAGAATTTTTTTTTATCAAACAGATTAAATTTAACTGTAGGTGTGTGGGTTTGCCATGCATACTGTAGCTTAAAATGGCACAAGAAGATAAATATCAAGATACATTCAAATGAAGCAGTACTGCAATAGTGTAGTGTTGAAAGCGTTTGCCTTGTGAGCAATCAATCCTAGTTCGATTCTCACTGTAATAAATTCCATTTTCCATGTCAAATCACTTTATGAAAAATTTTTTTTGCCGTATAACCTACTAAATAACATATATTTGTGAATTGGAGTACTGCATTAAATACAGATGTGAGGTGTCATTGTAATAATGAAAAATCCTCAGATAAACCAAGTGCCCCATACAGTATATGTACACATGAATCAGGGATACGAATTGAAGGTATAATGTGTAATGAATGATAAATCCATAGAGTGTCCAAATCCACCACCTACCCAAGAGCCATGTTACATTTCTGTCTAAATTACTGAGGAGGTAAGCGGGAGTAAGCACTTGTGAGCAGTATTAAGTGGGTTTAAGCCCAATTGCAACGGGGTAAGCAATGCACACACAGGTTAAGTAATATTCAAGCTAACTCCCAGTAAACATATTTAACCGGAAGTTAGTAGTGCTTACCTTCACGCAAACCCACACAAACCCACTTACAATTGCTTAAAAGTGCCTTAATCACTCTGTATCCAACAGCCGCTGTTCTGCCCAGCAACTAAATAAACAGCCCTTGCAGGTCTTGAACCCAGGACCCTGTAAACTATAGTCACAGCAGTTAACCAGTAAGCCATCTTTGCAGTACATAAGACTGAAGTATCTCCAAACAGATCATCACTATAGGAACATCAAAATTTACATGTGAAAGGAATCTATATACAGTTTTATGTTGTATAACCTACAACATAACATAAATATGTAAACTGGAGTACTGCATTAAGTCCAAATGTGAGGTGTCATTGTAATAAAGTGTTGAAATCACCCAATAAACATAATGGCCACACACAGTGTACATATACATGAATAATGGACACCAAACACATATATAACATGCAATGAAGGATAAATCAAAGCCAAACAGCAAATAGTGTGCAAATTTAAAATTAAGCAACACTGAGCAGTGCACACCCCTGCTTACTAGGTGTAAGCAATGCGTAGGCCAGCTAAATCAGTTTGCCCATTGGTATACCCCTTTAAGCTATACCAACCTTAGGTAAGCAGGTTTGCCCATAGCTTAGCATTTTCAAAACTCCAGTCATGGCAAAGTGTGGGAAATCCGCCCTATTTAAACCCCACAGGTGGGAATACATCTCATAACTGGTTCCTGCTTCTTCCTGTAAGCACTATGGCAGCTATGAGTGAAGGATCATGCTTCCAGGTGCAGCGCTGGGGCATCCAGGAGTCCAAAGTCATGGCAGGACTCCTTGTTAAAGACCATAACCAGAGACTGCTGCAGGGCTAGTACCAGGGTTCCAAATATAAAGCAGAAGCCTGGGACCGTCTTGCAAGTGACCTCACCAGTGCCACTGGCATCCCTTGAACTTGCGAGCAGGTCAGGAATCACTATATCGACCTGAAATGGAGAAAGAGGGAGCTCTTGGATTAGTGGATCCAAGAAGCTAGGCAGACAGATGTTGTCCCATCCGTGTGTAAGTATCAATCTTCTACCTGTTTAATAATTGCCAACTCATGTATATTATGGATAGGTATGGCTAAATATTCCTCTTATGTCTTTGACAGTGGCAAATAAGCTGCTGTGAATTGGGAAGGCCATGCCTGTAGACTGCAGAGGTTGCGTCACGAGGCAGGTTAGTAATAATCTTGCATGTACTCTCATAAGAAATAAATCTAAAAGTAGTAGAAACTTAACTGCCAATATAAAACCTTTATTGTGTATTGCATGTACAAAATAAACCAGACAGTATGGCAGGAAGAGTCTCATATAGGTTGTATATAAATAAAAGGTTAACAGCCTGGCAATAAAAGTCGAACTCCTTGGACTGCTTGTGTTTACTCTGGTATCATATGGTAATGTAGTGTTGCAATCTCTTAATAGTACTGTTGTATTAAGCACTGTTACCCACACTGTGCTGCATAAATAAAATGTGTAGGAATACCTGTATATGACTGTTGTAATCACAAGGTCATATTGTACAATTGAGAGAGACAGACAGAAAACAGTGAAAAGATAGACACCATAATCCAAATATAGTGTTGTATTTTTAGCACACACAGCCCTGGTTCGAATCCTGGGAATGGTAATTAGCTGCATGCAGAATCATACCCCACAACTCTACAGATATTGTCAGAAAGTCCAGATAATTGGTGTAAATCCACTGTCTGTCACCCTGCCCCCTGGCAAATCAGTGGGATGACCCCAGAAGTTTAGGCAGCAAATAATGACATACAACTGATTGTCAGACATCATAACTGCCAGAAATATATCTATAAGAACAAACCTGTCACTCTAGCAACTCACCAAAGTGTTATGAGAGTAATAAGCAAAGTATGTCCCAACTCCATCCCCATGTTGTGAAGCTATGACCAGAGTGTGTGCAGTAACAAAGTGAGATGTATGCGTATAATAATAATGTGGAATCTGGTAATATGTGTAGTAACATTCAGGTAGTGTTAACAAACATTCCCCTACAGGTCTGTCAGATACAAAAATTGTGCCTAGAAATGAAATAGTGAAATCCTGTACTGTTACTGTTTAGTCTGGTATTGTATGGCAGTGTAAGTGTTGCAGTGTCTCTGACTAATAAGGTATTACTCATCAATGTCATCCACACAGTACTACATAATAAAACTGTCTAGGAAACCCTGTATAAGAGTGTTGTAACTACAAGGTCAGATTGTAAAACCACAGGAGATTTATAGACAGAATTCAGAGAAAAGATACACAGCAATATCTATATAGCACACACAACTGTGATGTACACTGTTATTTTAGCACACACAGCCATGGTTCAAATTCTGGGAATGGCATTAAGCTGTATGCAGAATCATACCCCTCGACTGTACAGATCTGTCTGGAATGTCCAGATAATTGTCCCATATCTGCTGGCTGTTACCCTGTCCCCCTGGCATATCAGCCTGTTAATCTCTGACATTTAGGCAGCATTTAATGTCATATAACTGACTGTCAGGCCTGTAAATATTTGGAAAATGTCTATGAACACAAACCTGTCATTATACAACTCACCAAAGGTTTATGAAGGCAATAGTCAAAATATGTCCCAGTTTCATCTGCATGTTGTCAAGACATGCCCAGAGTGTGTGCTATAAGAGATGGAGAGGTATATGCATAACCTCAACCTGGAATCTGGGAATATGCGTAGGAACTGTCAGGTAGTGTTACCAAACAATACTTCCACAGATATACCAGGTAAGAGGTGCAGGTAAAACACAGTTCATGTATATAGTTGACTACATCCATACCACTGTCTAAAATAAGGCCATAGAGTAGAGTAATAATACCTGTAAGGTACAGATCACAGCACTGACTAGGAAAGTAATGAAAACTAAAGGAATATATTAGTTGTTAGTTGACATCTATCTCTCCACCCCACCATATCTGCAACAATAAACTAAATACACAACTCAATCAGTATGTCTACAATTAAATCTACTGTTGTGACATATGTCCTATTGTTTGATAAATATTGAAATTTGTTTCTATGCATGTGCCATGTTGAAATACTCCCACATTGGTGGCATGCTGCCATCAATGTACCTGCATGCTGTTGCAATGGCCACTGTGGTTCCATAGATGCATGTATTCTGCTTGATATGCAACTGTTCCATATCTGGTGTTTTGGGTTAATGAAAATATCTATGCATGCTGTTATACCTAATCCTAGAATGTGTTGACTATTACTAACCCACGTATGTTTTAAAATTGAAACACCATAGCACGTTTGGGAAGGCCGGTCCCAGTGGACTGAACTCTCCCACCTCATCTGGCCTTGGCACCAGATACCAGCACATCTAGGCCCCACCCCGGGACCTCCTCATCTGCTGGTCCTGCACCGACTTTGGGTGGAAATGCCTCAGGAGATGGGGCTTGCCTCCACGGAAGTGGACATAGACAGGATACTGACACCCATCTTCAGGTCTGGGGTCTGGTGTGTAGAGAGCTCCGCAGGGAGTTTGGAGATCTGCTACACCAGCTTGAGGGCCGCGTGGTGCATCTAGAGGGTCAGCCTGCCCCTCCTACTCAGCCCACAGCACAGCCATCTTCAGGGCAGTGAAGGTGTAGAGGTGACTGCCCATGGGTGGGGACCTCAGTCCCACTATTTCCACTAGGGGGCTCATGGGCTTCTGACTTCCAAACACCCCTCCCTATCCAAGATGTTTACCCCATGTGTCATATACTGCCCCTGTATGCTGTCTTGCCTGTCTTGTCTGTTATCCTATCCAACCTACCTCCCCAAATATACCTACTATCCCTCCCCAACATCCCATTCTCACCTTAAAAAGAAAAAGGGCATTCTGTTCCCTAAAAAAAATCTCGCCCCATACATAGCTGTCCATTTCACACACATGTCCATTAGACACATGTAATCTGGTTTAATTTGCTTCACAACATATTATTGCTGTGCTCACCCCTTTCTCAGGGGTATGAGTGTCCAAATCTACCACCAAATCAGTGTATATGCCCAGCTGTTGCCGTAGAAGCAATGGGCAGCTATGGACCTTCCCTACACCCATCCTGCACATCCGTATCTATTTTCTCTACTGTCTTTCCCTCTTTGTGCCCCTTTATCACAATTTTTCTCTCAACCCTTTTTCTTTTCTTTCAAAGAAATTAGCTTTGGGGTAAGTGGGAGTAAGCACTTTTAAGCAGCAGTAAACAGGTCTAAGCCTGTTTACGCAGGGGTAAGCAATGCCTATGCATTTTAAGCAATTTAGAAGCTAACTGCGAATAACAAACTGTAACCGAATGTTAGCAGTGCTTAGTTTCATGCAAAACCGCGCAAACCCACTTACAACTGCATAAAAGTGCCTTACTCACTCTGTATCCAATGGCCCTTGTTCTGCTCAGCAACAAAATAAAGAGCCTTTGCAAGGCTCAAACCCAAGACTCTGCACACCATTACCAAAGTGATTTACCACTAAGCCATGTCAGATATACATAACCCTGATGTTTTCACAAACATATCATCCAGCACAGTCACTCAACAGTACAGGAAATGTGTTTATACATGTAGCTGTATCTTTGTGTGTATCTATAGTTATATATGTGTGTATATATATATATATATATATATATATATATATGCATATATATACACATTTGCATACATCTATAGATATATATGTCTACATATCTATATAAATATATATATATATATATATATATATATATATATATATATATATATATATATATATATATATATATATATATATATATATATATATATATATATATATATATAGCAATATCTATATATATATATATATATATAGATATATATATATAGAGAGCAATATCTATCTATCTATCTATATATATATATATATATATATATATATATATATACTTATGTAAAGGGTCTATATTATATATTCAAACTTTCTAAATTTCGAATCCCATATGTTTTACAACATGTTATCGAAGTTTTAAACTTCAAATATATGATAAAACAAAAAAAAACTTACCTTAATAGTGCATGCAGGGGCGCAAGCCTCCATGCACCCCCCCACATGGATGGCTGCACCCCCACCCACCTACTTAAATATACCAACTCTGAGATCGCACTTTAATGCAGAAAATGGAAATTCTCCCATTCTGCACCGAACAGCGCCATTACATTTAACCTTCGAACGCTTGAAATTTCAATCATATGGTGTGACCATATGCCATTTGAAATTTCAAATGTTTGTGGTTCTAATAGGAACCCTATGTAAAGATATATACATATATATAAAAGAGAACATAACTACACATATGACCAAAGGCACCTTTAATGGGGGTGAGGGGGCCCAAGCTAAGTACCTCTTGTAAGTATTAATATCACCCCCTCCCCACAGCCAAACAGATCTGCCCTGCAACACAGTACCAACACTTGCAAGTCCCATACCCAGGAGCCTACACAACATATCCACAAGAAGTTAACAGTAATCCATCCCACCTGTATGATGTCATGATGATATCAATAACATATCATGCGGTACAGTCTGGCTACCATCGGGAATGTACAATGTTGAAGCAATAAACATTCCAAAGCTACATACACATGCACACATATATGCATATACGTATATATATATATATATATATATATATATATATATATATAGGGTTCATATTATAAGCACAAAAACTGAATTGTGCGAACACCTGTTGAGCGACACGTAAATGGCGAAAGCCCAAAACATTGAATCTCAAACACGACAAAACCAACAGACACTGTCACTAACTGCAAGCCACCTTGCACCCCCCTACTTAAATATACCAACTCTGAGATTGCACTCCATTGAAGCAAAAGGAAGAATTCCCCACGGCGGTATCCGTTCATACCTTCGATATTGTGATTATTCACTCATTCCGTGTCACTCAATAGGTGTTCACGCAATTCAGTTTTCATGCTTTATGAACCCTAGATAGATATATATGTAAATAGACATGCACACACATAGATATGTATAGGAAGATACATATATAGAGGGTGCACAGCATATTGAACAGCCAGTATTCCTACAATTGCCACCTTTTAAAATGGACAGCGTATGATTCACTCATACAAAAGACAACTTTTAAATTAAACATATCCCCACAGAGAAGTCAAAGGATATGACACCACACACAGGTTTACATGCATAAGAAATGTTTATTTGTGTACTATTACAGTTGTATATGCCATGTCATAAAGCTGTTAGATCTTTGAAATACATGCTAACTAAGTAATGCAACTCTCAAGCAGATCATTTTATACAGTAATCTGAAAACATAACATATGGTGCTGTCCAGGCCAAGGACTTCAAGTAGTACAACAGTAAAGAAAGACTGGGCCAGAGGATAACAATCAATCAACAGTTCATAATGCAGATGTATAGTTCAGCAGCCTCCAATTACACTCTGTACTCAACCCCTAGGGGGAAAAGAATTAAGTTGCCACAATGAGGATGTATCTGTTACATAATGCTTAATTGAAAACGTCACTATCACACTGACAAAACAGTCTGTATGACACTAAGCACTAGGCCACCAATGTTCCTAAGGTGAAATATAGGAAAATATACAGCCATATACCTTAAGCTGTCTTACTACTGATATCCCTCACATGTTGTAACAACCTAGCTTATATATGGTGCATACCCCTCCCCCATAGACTGACTTACAGGGACATATAGCACTGTTACATACACTGACCTCTGGACTGCAGAAGGGCACACATGTTTTGTCCATCTGAAGCCCAAATATATATGGACCCTACCTCACAATATGTGTGGGGACCACAACAGCACTGGAATGATGGCAGGAATGGCAGCACGACATAATCATATGCCACTACATAACAACCTCTTATTGCATGTCATATGGACAAAGCCTGGTATATAGGTGGAGGACAGAGGTAGGAACACTGGGCCATATTTGAAATAGTGTTGCTTTACACTTAGAAAGTTGCTGGTGTTACAGGATAGTCTGCAACATAACCTTAGTCAGGAATATGATGTTAGAAACACAAATGGATGTAGCCATATACTGATAGCACTCAACAGACACAATGCCAGTGATATATCTGACACAAGACCTGTGTGGTGGACAAACAAAACATAACAGGCAATCCTCTGGCCATCATGTGGATAGGCCCACATTTGAGAGCTATGTGGACAGACTGCATTCCATGTTAAACTATGTACACACAAACCCTGTAACACTGGTGGTATACAATGCATATAACAACACTACTCACACTGTCTGTAGGTATGGGACCTTATACAAATATGTAGCTGGCCTGACTTTGCAAGTCCTCTTGTAAGAGGTATTGCGACCTGCTGTCTGTAACACTGCTGCCACACACAGGAAGGATGTCCTCCATACAGGAAAGGCAAAGGAACCATTCCCACATGATGTAGGACTTTATAGTAGTGGGTTGCCATGACAGTGGTAATTGGAAGTACTACACAGCATGCCGAATGCAGGTAGCAAGTGGTGGACACCGATAGGTGCAGAGGCCATCACCTGATCATGTGCATCACCTACAAAATCCATGCTGCAATCTATTCAAAGCAGCTCAATCCATTTAGTGGAGAGAGACCAAGATAGAGAGAGAGAGAGAGAGAGAGAAAGCAAAAAAAAAATAAATAAAATAAAATAAAATACAACAAACAAAAAGAAAAAAAACACATCCATCCAGCCATCTACACAGCAAAATTTCCAGAAGATACATAATTCCCACAAAAGGTATGGAAGTATATATGCATGTAATTGAATGTAGTACTTGGTCCATAATAATGGGATAGATGGTGTGGAATGATTTAAATGGGCCATCAGGTATTGTTGTAATGATGTCCAGCTGAACAACTGCTATGGATAGTAGTGTCTGTCCATGTGGGCAGTGGGCCATACCTGTCAACTGTGCAGATCAGCACTGACTGACAAGATGTAAGCCATCATAGTGTGTGTTGTGCAATGCAAGACATGTATATTAGTGATGCCAATAGCTGGTGGTGGAAGTAATGCCGTTATGATGGAAAAGAGAGTTCCAGAGCCCACCACTTACAGGACAGTCATGTCAACACATAATGTAGCATGCACAAATGCCATAGGTGTGTAATAGGCTTACCTGATATCTGTTCCTATATATACCCCCCAATGTTAGACTGTGTCCACATGTGGCACCTGTCTGTGTTGTAGCAAGGCAGAGCAGTGCAGATGTGCAGGAAGGTGAGTTAGAGAGTGTGGACCTGATGACTGAATGCACCCCATATATATATATATATATATATATATATATATATATATATATATATATATATATATATATATATATGCGTGTGTGCACACACACACACACACACACACACACACACACACACACACATACCTCATAAGATATATCTACACATATATAGTGATATATATATATATATATATATATGTGTGTGTGTGTGTGTGTGTGTGTGTGTGTGTGTGTCTACATATATACAAACAAACACACACATATGCATATAAATACATATCATATGAAAGAAGCAATATGATTCATTATCAAAAGGCTGTTACAAAATTTAAACACATGTTGGACAGGGGAGTCAGGCTGGGTTTTTTTACAGAGAAGGATGTGAGGAATAGGTTAGATAATGATAGAAAGGACCTAGCTGTATTCTTTTGTTTACCAAAAATACATAGGAACTTACATAACCTCCCAGGTCGACCCATTATTTCAGCCTGCAACTATTTCCTACATAACACTGGTTTGATTTTACATAGAATATTTTTACCATATGTAGTTAAATCTCCAGTTTATGTCAAAGATAGTATGGAATTTTTAAACAAAATATCCTCTATCTCTTGGAACAACAAAATGTATTGGTTGGTTAAAGTCTATATACCTCTATTAGACATGATGATGGCCTCAATGCAGTGAGATCTTCTTTAAAAGACAACCCTTCTGTTGATTTCATAGTAGATTTGTTGGATTTCTGTTTAAAGAATAATTATTTTATTTTTAATGATGTTTTGTACCGGCAGAAACAAGGTACAGCGATGGGGCAGCTTTTTCCCCCATGTATGCCAATTTGTTTATGAATTTTTTTGAAAGGAAATTTCTATTTGAGTTAAATTTTATGAAATGTAATGTGTTATTTTATTTTCGTTACATAGATGATTTGATTTTTATTTGTGATGGTGGTTTTGATTCAGTTAATGAATTTTTGACAGACTTACATGGTAACCCATTTGGATTAGAATTTGATGGAATACAGAAGGGAAACAAAGTAATATTCTTGGATCTTGTTTTGGAGGGTACAGAACATGGTAAAATTATATCAAATATACATAGGAAGTTTATAGATGGTAATCAATACCTACATGCATCTAGTTGCCATCCTGTACATACTTTGGAAGCTCTTCCTTATGGGGAATTGGCAAGGGTATCTAGATTATGTAACACACAAGAAAATTTACAAAGGGAATTGGATATTACATATAATATGTTTTTGAAAAGAGGATACAGTGTGAATATTTTAGAAAATGCCCTTACGAAGGTAAAAAAGGAGAATAATATGGTAAGGAATAAATGTAATAAGGGTGAACATCACCATTATAAGAAATATCATCTGACAACCGGTGATAAAACTTGTAAGGATATTTATTTTGTCTCTACATATAATGTAAAAAGTGGAGACATAAAGGATGTAGTGGAACATTTTTGGAAATTTTTAGTGAAAGACAAGGTGTTGATGCACATTTTGCCACAAAAATCTTTATTCTCCTATAAAAGGGGAAGAAATTTGAAAGATATGGTGGTACATGGTAAATTTGTAATGCCAAAATTGTTTACCAAGACCACTAAGTGAATTTGGTACAAGATGTTGCAGTAGATGCAGTGTTTTTAGGAATATAGTTAGAACATTTAATTATATTAACATTAGGTTCACAGTAAGAGATAGTTTTACCTGTAGAAGCAAGGGAGTTGTGTATGCTTTATACTGTCCCTGTGGATTATATTATACAGGTGAAAAGAGAGTTTCGTATTAGATTAGGTGAGCACATTAGAGACATAAGACATAAAAGGGAAAATAAATTTATTGCCACACATTTTAGTGTTTATCATAATAGTGATGCTTCATTTTTAACAGGAACAGTTTTAGAAAGTGTGAAATGTCTTTGTAATGATGAAAATGCTTTGAAATATAACTTACAATATAAGGAAATTATTTTTATTTTGAAATACAATACAATGACACCCTGTGGACTGAATAATGAAATAAACTGGAGGTGTCTGCTTTAAAACTTTTTTGAATATAATTGTTTAATTAATTGTTTAATTAATTGCTATGAGTATATATATATATATATATATATATATATATATATACATTCTTTCAGTGAGAATGTATACTCTTGAAAGGTGGATACACCGAGGCGCTGGAGAATAAAAAGTTTGCTTTTGGATTTGACTTTGGTTCCTGTTTTTTTGATTCCTGACTTCTGAAGATTTTGCTGTTTTGGTATTGTTTTGGATCAGAGTTGTTTCTATCTGAAGGTGTGTGGAGTGGAGTTTGTGTAATATAAATACATATCCCCTACTTTTGCATGACAGTGCTACATGATATTTGTGAGGGAACATCACACATATCAATGCACACATATAAATTCAGCAGTAAGTGTGTGCAAAATGGATGGTTATGTCAGATGTGAACCCCATGTTGGGAACACATTGCCCTTGTTTGTGAAGGTGGGATTGCTAATTTGGGGAAGGATAGCAGGCATATCTGTGGAGGTGGGTTGGGCTGGAAGATAGAGAAGACAGCCTACAGATATGGTATATGACACATGTGGTGGCTAAACAACCTGGAGGGGGAGTGTCATCTGAGATGTGGAAGCCCATGAGCCCCCATATGGAAACAATGGGACCAAGTTCCTCACCCATGGGCAGTCACAAGATCAGCTTCACAGCCCCGAAGGTGCTTGGGTTGGAGGCTGAGCAGGAGGAGCATGTGGACCCTGTGAGTGTGTACAGAGAGCCTCAAGGTGCTGTAGCACACCCCCTAAGTCTCTGTGGATCTCCCTATGCACTAGACCCTGGACCTGACCTCAGGTGACAGCATCTTGTCTGTGTGTGCTCCTGGGGGGGGGTGAATACCTTCCCCTGAGGTGGTTCCACCTGAAGGTAGTGCAGGACCAGTAGATGAGGAGGCCCCAGGGTGTGTCTCACATGTGAAGTAGCCTGGTAACATGGCCAGATGAGGTGGGAAACGTGGTTCTGCTGGCACAAACATGCTATTGTGTCACTGTTATAGAGCATATGTTGGTAGTAATAGTCCACACATTCCCAGATCATGTCCAACAGCATGCATAGATATCCACAATAACACAAAACAACAGATGTACAGCAATCACATAGCAAACAAAACATATGCATATATGGAACCATAGTGGCCCTTACAATGGCATGCAGGTGACATTGTCTGTAACAGGCCACCAGTGATAGTGTCCCCACAGGGAACATTACTACAAACACATAGCACAAAGTGTTGTACAATATGATATATGTCCCAATGGTAGTTATGCTGTAGACGTACCTGTTAAGTTGTGTGATTAGATTGTTGTTGCAGATATTGTTGGGGGGGAGACAGAGATGTGTATTAACAACTACAATAACCTTGCAGTATGAGGTCTTCAGACCTGTTTTCATCTTTATGTTTTCCAGGCAATATGTTCAGGGAGAGGTTGCCCATTTATACAGCAGAGGAGAATGATGTCATCATCTCACACCTGGTGCAGCACTACCAGTTGTTGTTCTGCCGAACAGCCCATGATCAGCAGGAGCAGACTGCCCGATCTTGTCCACAGGCTTTACGATGTCGGCCTGCATAACCCGCAGTTATGAGCAGGTCCAGAATCGATGCACAGATCTACTTTGCCATACCCATTGGCATGCTGCTGCAGTCAGGGGGAACAGCTTGCAATGGGAGGGTCATGCCATCCGGCCCCCCAACACATGTTGTGGAGCTCCTTGCCAGCCTTGGGGCACCTGTCCGCCTGCACACACAACACCTGGCGGAGAGCATAGTGGAGGTGGTTGCTACCCACACAATGGTAGAGGAGTGTGCAGGTAAGGCCACAGGGCACATCAGTAGACCACAGTTGTGTATCCATCCATATCTGTACAGTTAGATCATGCATATGTGAGATGAAATATATACGGTCCGCTGCTGCATAGTAGTAATAAACAGATGTGCATAATCTGTAGTATTGTGGGCTTGTACTGTTGATGTACTGTAATGCTGGACCCACCCTGTACCAATGTCACAGCTGTGGCTACTGACATCACATCTCTCACACACTTATGTAGGTCCCTCTGGTATACCTCCAGGGCAGCAGCCTGTAGCTGGTGAGTATGGTGTTTGTTCAGGTTTGCCAATACACCGATCATGTTATGGCCATGGCATATTCCATGCACACATTTAACCCGCCTACCCATAATGCATGCTGTACATGTTTGCATACTGTTGCTGTTAACTGGACTGCATCACAGTGTTCAAGATGATGGTGCATCTGAAGGGTATGTCAGACTCCTGCAATATAACTAACATCCTGTCATTGCAAAATGTGTGCACAGAGATGAACATAATGGTGTGACAAATGGCCTACAGTAAGGAAATGTGTGAAACATCACCCTTATACAGTGCTGCAACAGTGTATATACCAATATTACAATCGCAACTGTTACAGATTTACACTACGGCTTATCACAATACTGCAGTCCACAACCCTTACAACCTGCAATGTGGTCCTAACTTGAGCAATGAATGCGTAATATGGAATTGTATGTTAGGACAGCAAATATGGGGAATACATACCTTCACAAACACTGGAAGCATATGTACACACACTCCAGATAAAATATAGTGAACTCATCTGTTGAGGTACTGACAGCATGCATTCTTCATGAGAATGAAACCTTTCAGTAAGTACACGTCCCCAATGTCACACCAAGAAATGGTCGGCTGTCCACAATGTTTGGCCATCAAATGTGTCCACTTACCTGCAACAGAGGCAGCCATGGCTTGCACACATCTTACATGACATGGTGTGGACCCCATACCCAACAGGTAGCACCCAGGAGTTGGACATGTAGCCATACCTCACCATTGCATATACCATGCCAAATAGTCCCGACAGTCATGTATGTGGTGAGGATGTATGGGACAGGAATAATGAAGGAAATAAATAGATGGCCATCCAAGACAGATTATGTCAAATGTAGCAAACCAGTCATGCATGCTGCCTAGTAACATGCCACAACACTGAGGGAGTTGCAGGAATGTCTAGCAAGTACTAGCTATACAGTACCCATGTCAGCAATTGCCTGGACTCTGCATACGTGTGGCCCATTGGTTAGATTAATCAGATGGGACAGTTGTGCCACAGGAAAAATCAGCCAGGCCTCTCTACAGATAGCATATGCATAATAGAAAAGGACCCCAAAAAGGCATGCTATGCAATATTTACTGGTGTACCAAGACCACGTTAGAAACCTACAGACAATATCAAGTAAGATACATGTTTTACACAACCAACACCTCACCCCACCTCAGGCCCACCATCCTCATCTGTACCTTGCCTGTGCCAGTGTACACCTGGATGTTTGCCATCCATTAGTTGGGACTAGACTGGTACACATGGTGTTCAGTGTTTACACACATGTGTAGGCCATAGTTGTCAAGCATCTGCAAAAATGCTGAAGGTGGGAAGGGTGTGTCATCATGACACAACAGTGCACTGCACTAGGGATCCAAAGGATGCTATGAATGGCTGTATCTGCACACACTCAGGGTCAGATACTGTGGCAGACATAACCCTGACTCCACAGCAATAGTGACAGCAGCGTGTGAACTCCAAGGGATGTGCATGTGAGTTGATCTTGCAATCATGCAGAGTTGGGGGACATGTGTAGGACAGACTGACCAAATACTGGCAAATGCAGATGGTCCATGCTAGTATACCCCTGTCAGGAATAGTGACTGCTGTAGTACACATAACAGTAGGTGTAACAAACCATCATAAGGGCATGCACACATATGCACCCATGAAGTGTATGCTTCTCAATCAGCATCAGCATAACTAGCACATTTGTTTGACACTGCATGTGATTGTACAGGTCATATGTCACATATCAGGTTCATGTAATGTTAACATATGCAGTAATGTGATCCCATGGCATATCAAGGAAGAGGGTGTCACATCAATAAGGGTGGGTACACTCCCCATAGCCATGGTAAGGTCTGAAGGTTGTCAGTGTAATTGTATCATATTGGCCATACAAGCACCGCTGATGATGAGATCTGTAAATCAGATATCAGGCAATCATAAATTACATCTGTCCACATATCATCCCAGGTATGTGTCAGACAAACACAAAGGAGCTGTGAGCAGCAGAGCAGACATAACTGACACAGTAATATGCATTCAGCAATGATATATGCACCTGTGAGGTATGGTGCACAGTACGTCCCAGGGTGTGGAACAGGTGCACAGTAATACTGTGTACATGGGTGCAGTGTGTTCCCAAGGAAGGGGCATCACCTTCTAACACAGCCCATGCATCACACACATGTATACTGTTGCTAGCATGGATTGACTACAGCTGCACTGCATGCTGAGTATCATATGTCATGCATCTTGACAGGTCTGTGTGTAATATCTTTGTGCAACCTCACCTGTAAGTATGTGCGTGTGGTGGGTTATTTTGTCTGTAAGTGCAATCTGGTAGAGTGGAGGGGGTTGATGTATGTAGGATGTGTGTGTGTGTGTGTGTGTGTGTGTGTGTGTGTGTGTGTGTGTGTGTGTGTGTGTGCATGTGCATGTGTGTGTGTTTTTCCATGTAAGCCCATGTGTGATTGTGGGGTTGTTCATACCTCTCGACTTCCCTTTGAAATCGTGCAGTACATGGACAGACACATGAGACACAAGGAATACTTGTCTGACATGTACTCTCAGGACAGCTGATAGTATAATAAGGTCTGTAGCATGGAAGATGCATTGGGAGGGAAACTAGACACCAGGTGTACTGTTATAATTGCAATCAGCAGAAAGGTGAAATAATTCTAAAGACATGCTTCTGGAACGTTTCTCCCCGGGCCTCCACTGAAAACAGGATCTGTGGAACCTAGTCGGACTTTCCCGGTCAACAAATGTTAAAAAAAAAAAAAAAAAAATGCCCATGTATGCAGCACTACAGATGCATTGGGGAATTACGAGACAACACCAGTGTATCCAAATTTTGCTGTTGTCTACATAATAAGTTAATAGAGCAACAGATCTTGCATCTACTGAGCAATAGTTACATACGATACTCCAGTGTGTGACATTATTGAGTGACTGTAGTAGCCCCAACATATGGGGGCCATACTCTCAGTGTCTCGACAAACCCAGGGTGAGTACTGGATGACAGTAGTGAGTCTTTGTAAAACCAACTCCAATCAAGTCAAAGAGGTAATGGAGTAACAGGTCCTGTATTGTGATCACTTGTCTCGGCAATTAGAAGAATGATACGTTAATAATTGGTATTAATGAGTGTAAGTTTCCAAGTCTTATGCAGGATGGGGAAGTTAAGAGAATAAACTTGGGACAGTCTGTAAACTCAGGGACAGGTAAGTATTATGGTGGAATGTCAGGGTGTGTGCACATGTGTGAGCCTGTGTGTATGTGCGTTTGTACTGTTAAGCAATGGCGTACAGGTCTTAAAGTGTGTTTCTTGTTTTCCCCTCACAGGTGGCGAGGTGGGTCAGGGTCCCTCCTGCAGACAATCTGATGTTGGTGTCCATACAGACACTGAAAATCATGATAGGTGTGTTGATGCACAGGCGGGGTTGTCAGAGGCCAAAACTGCATCATTGCTTGACATCCCCTTGTTATCCACCCCATCTCTGCACACAGTCATAGTGCCTATAGATACTCCATCACCAGTGGCCATAGCAAAGGGACAGTTGGCAGTTGGTAGCAGTGCACAGGATAGTGTGGTATCTATGGCTGCTGTGTCTGGAAACAGCAGCCATAGCAGGATGTCGGCAGGGTACTACATAGGCAGATGTACAGGGGTGCGTATTGGTGGGCTGCTGGTCATTGCGCCCATGGCAGAAGTGCCACATCTGGTACCACCAGATGCATCTTTCAGGCTGTCAAGGAGGCACAGACAAGTATAGAATGCTACACCAGACAGGGTCTGAGGCTGCAGAGGGCTACTCTTACAGCTGTAACTGACAACATCCGTGATCTTGCAGGTGCCCTCCATTATTTTACAGAGATCATGGATAGATGGTGGGATGAGATGGTGGGACTCATCAACCATGGACTGTCGGTGGTATAGCATGTGGTGACAGTGGTGTGACGGCCACTTGGACGTAGGCCAGCAACACCAACAGCTGGAGGTCGACGTGGACATGCAATGACACCAAGCTGCTCCTGTAGTGGCAGTACCTGCCCCAGAACTGCAGGGGGGGTGCTGTCCACACCACACCTTAGCAGGCCATGTGCATGTGGCCCTGGCCAGTCCCAGGAGGGACCTGATTCCAGCAGACATATGTCATCATCAGGGGAGAGTACCATATCTTGGCTTGTACCTGGACATGCCTGTGGAACCCCTGGCAGTCACAATTCTCATGTCCGTGGCCAGAGGAGGTGAACTGCTCACCCTGCCAGGTATGATCTGCAGCTGTCCAACAACACCTGTATAGGGCAACCACATGGCAGAACTGTGTGCATGCACACAATACAAACACACCTAGGGCAACCACATACCTACACACACCACATCCCCATGGCCATATGAGTAATTAAAACCCCTCACTCACACACATTGTGTCAAACATATGGCTGAGCCTAGGTCTCTGGCAAACCAACACACCCTGTGCATATGATGATACATGTCCCACATCCCTGTCATCTGTAACATCAATGCAGGGACAGACTAATATGGTTCTGATGTACATGGTGACTGTACTACAGTGTACCAGTGTACAGCTGTGTAACATGTTGTCAGCAGTAAAGTTTAATGCTTACATGTCAGGAAGTGTAGCCATGATGCATTATAGCTGTTATTAACACTGAGTGATTGTGGTCTCCATAATGTTATCCGTTTGTGTTGTAGGTGTCCATGTGTCAGCAGGAGGATGGTCTGCTGTCATATCTCACAAGGGGTATGGCACTGAGGTGACACCTTGGCTGTGCCATATCCTGGGTACAGGTGAACACATGTCACATGTCTGTATAACAGTTACTGCTTGTGCCACATGGCTGATAGATCTGGGGGTGGTGTATAAGTGGGGTGCATGGTGGCTGCTGTTAGCAGTCCTTCTACAGTGGACAATGGTAGTTGTACTGGGTGGTACACACCACATGTTTGTGTATAACACACACACAGACTTTGGTGTTGATGCACTACACAGAGAATACTGTACACATGGGTGTATGTACCTGTGCAAGGAACCCATTGTAGCCTATGTAATTCCACCAAGCCAGACTATGCACAACAACACATTGTGGAATAAGCAGTTCGCTAGTTTAATGTCATTGACGATGGTACTGGCAGTGTATATGTCCCCTTCCCAAATGTAGTGCAATCCTCAACTTGGTAAACATATGTGTGCTGGTGTGGGTGGCACACCCCTACCCTTTGGAGGGTGAGAGGTGCTGCAGAACCACATATAGTGTGATAGACAACTACCTAACCTGTTAACATGAACTGTACAGTATTACAGCCAGCTACGCAGGGAGATACACTTAATAGTAACTGAAATAGTGTTGACTGTGTCCACAACAGCCACAGCCAGCTGTATATACCAACCCCAGTATAGCTGCACACCTATACAGCGGGGGAGAGGTTATTTACACATCTAACCCTAGTTGTGATGGAATGTATGTCCACATGATGATACCTGTGAAATGTTAGCATATGGCAGGCAGTTCTTGGACAGATGACCCCCTGGGACATTTATATTCTGCAAATTGAAGTAGATCCCTCCGCATACATGTGCACTCTTACGTGGCAACACTGGGACTAGACCCCTACCTAGGTATGTAGTGCTACTGAAGTGTGCGGCTTTACTTGCACACACCACACAGCTTTTAGAATGAGGTGTGTTCCAGGTTACTTGTTACATGCAGAACATCCCCAGGCATGTACAGTATGGTAATGGGGGATGTACTGGTCATTTATGAACAATACATAGTGTGGCATACCGTCATATACACATTGACAAACACATAACAGTCAGACACACATCTGAGAGACCTGGGGCTATCAGTGCGAACTACCTTGTCAGTGTGTCCATTGTGTTACAGGTAGGTTGCACACAGCACATGCATAACTGGGCTGGATAGTGTTATCAGTTACCTCTATGGTTGATGGTGACAGTGATCACCATACAGTGGTACATTTGACATGTACCAGAGGTACCATGATGTAATGACAGTATACCCAGCACCCATACTCCACTTTGGATATTGTAAACACTGGAACCCATGATGACACTCTGAAATACCCATCCTCACACACTGACCAGGACTGCAATACAACCCCTTGTCCATCCCAAGAGTGCTACTTCAGGGATATGCATCTAATGCACATGCCACAGGCAT
The DNA here is from genome assembly GCF_019279795.1 of Protopterus annectens. NCBI lineage: Eukaryota > Metazoa > Chordata > Ceratodontiformes > Protopteridae > Protopterus > Protopterus annectens. The sequence continues at coordinate 525,130,299 of NC_056728.1, read as the reverse complement.
AGTAGGGTGATGCATTTTCATGCCTCTGCTATGGTCAGCAACATCACTTTTCCTAATGCTGTGTGGCAAACATCACTATCCCTAATGCTGTGTGGCAATGTGTATTGTAATAGGAGTATGTGGCCTCGGAATGCTGTATCCTGCATATATACACACATGCACATATACACACACTTGCTAGAACTCAGTGGGTATCCCTTGCCTATCAACCCATTAGTACAACAGTGTTGTGCTGGTACTGCAAGGCCCAGGAGCCCTTAGGGAGAAGAGTGTAACAAGGTACATGTAATGTCCAGTACAGCAGCAGCCACATCTAACTATGGCAATGGGGGGTATGGTGGGTGTGAAGGGCCTCAGGGTATTGCCAACTACAGGTCTACAAACACACAGGCACTGATATTCTCAGTAATGCACACGTACACATTTGTCAGTATGTGGGTGCATTGGTGCAGGTGTTCATAGGCTTGTACCAGGCTATTGTCCATGGAGAGATGGGAAGTGGTGGGGATGTGTGTACAGTAGTATTATGCCACCTGCAATGTGCCAGCAGGCCATCTATCAACAGACATCACTGGGGTGATCCTCAGGGTGAGAGTGACATGCATCAGCCAGTCATCTGGGTGCCTCTTGCAGAGGGCCGGTGAGGTGCTCCAGTTGACATGTATGGAACATGTATTACATAACATGGTTAGTGTCTGTCTTGGAGACCTGTACCCAAGCATGTTCTGTTGACTGTAGTAGTGAAGATGAGGTATCCATTGCATGTCGTGTGTACAGGGTGTGGATTCCTATCTGTGGCATTTATAAAACAGCTCGGCAGACATGTCAGTGTCAGTCAAGCATAGATTGCCTGTAAGTACCCAAGATTGATACCTGACATCTGCACATCTGTACAAAGGACCAACAGGCATCAACTAGACAACTAGCTATGCATTAGGATGAAAGTGTTGACAGATAGACATATGACACTGATAAGTATGCCATTACTACATGACAGCAGCCCTCACTGACATGTGCTATAAACACAGTAGTCCACAGTTATTTTCCACATGTCAGATCATTATCCAGTAGGAAATATTTAATGAGACACAGCTCACACACCAGGAACATGACAGTGAGGACAGAGAGTCCATCTTTGCATGCAGGGGTGTCCAGTACTACAATTAGCAATCTACTCTTAATTGGGAAAGCACTGTCAAAAGTAGTAACATAATGATACTCTATATGCCAGTGTGACTGCATATAACCTGGGATAATACCCATGTATGTAACACATTCACACAGAATGTTGTACAAGCCATATATACTCAAGTGTCCCAGACAGTAGACTCATACCCCTTGCTACTGTAATGACAGCACAAAGACGAATGTTATGTACATGGCATTACATGCACTTATTACAGATGTCATTACCCTGCTATGTTATCAGACTAGAACGTGAGCACTGGTTACCAGGGCTGAGCCATACTTAGCAAGTGTCAGCATTGCTGCAATATAACAGCTAAGCACATTTGCGCACTGGTAAGTGAAGCCTACATGATGTAAGTGCCCATACATTAAACCGTACTTTAACACCGCTTAGCATTGCGCAAACCTGCTCAAATGTGCTTAAAGCTGCTCAAAACTGCCTTAACCAATCTGTATCCAACAGCCCTTGTTCTGCTCAGCAACAAAATAAACAGTCACAGCAGTTAACCACTATGCATTGACAGCTGTGAAGACAGTTGTCGTTTTTCCAATATAACTATCAGTACACATATTGAATAGTATTGAACAACTGCTGTGACTTCTACAATTGTGTAGTATTTGTTAGTGATATTACTGTTGCATCACATATGTTGTTATATCTAAATATACACATATCAGATAAATACAGTGCGATACATCTGGAAAGGTATACACAACAGTAATGTTTACACACGACAAGGATATGTATATATATATATATATGTATATATATATATATATATACATATATATATATATATATATATATATATATATATGGGTCTAGGACTATTCACTGAAAGCACATTTCACTGAAAGTCAAATGACTATGCACAAATCATTGAAAGCACAATTCACTGAAAACTCAAATCACTGAAACACATTTTACTGAAAGTTATATATGGCCTTTTCCCTACTGTAGTGTGACCCTGGAGTTAGAATATATAGTAAGGGGGGGGCACCACCCCCCACATTAGGGGGTGCGTGGGGCATAGGCCCCACATAGTTTGGATATATATTAAGTTTAGAAAAGACTAATTTATTGAAATTTCAAGTACCCATGTGTATAGTTCAAAATATTTAAAATAGGTGGGGGGCTATGACCCCCCAATATGGGGGGAGGTGCCCCCCCCCACACACCCCCTTACTATATATTCTAGCTCCAGGGTCGCACTACTAAAAAGGCCGTATATGTCTTTCAGTGATATGTGTTTCAGTGAATTGAGCTTTCAGTGAATTGTGCACAGTCAAATGTGTTTCAGTGAAATGTGCTTTCAGTGAATAGTCCTAGACCCATATATATATATATATATATATATATATATATATAGATATACATATATATATATATATATATATATATATATATATATATATATATATATATATATATATATATATTCATATATATGTATTTATATACGTCTATATATTACATCACATTTATGGCCACTTATAAATCTCTCTCTCTCTCTCTCTCTCTATATATATATATATATATATATATATATATATACATATATGTGTGTGTATGCACATTATATATATATATATATATATATATATATATATATATATGTCTGTATATGTAGATATCTATAACTATATGTGTATATATATATATATATATATATATATATATATATATATATATATATATATATATATATATATATATATATGTGTATGTGTATGTATATGTATATATATATATATATATATATATATATATATATATATATATGTGTGTACACACACACACACACACACACACACACACACACACACACACACAAAGACACACACACACATATATATTTAACATATGCCCATAACATGGAGTGGAATCATATATCAGCACCAATAGTCTCAACGTCTTAGTGCAAGGGGATGTCATGTACATATTGCAGGTATATATGTAGACTGTTGCTACTGTAACAGGTGTTGTTTTAACAGAAATGTTGTGTGTGGGAGGTCACATCTGCTATTGACATGTACGTCATCAGTTACTGACAGACATCCTAAGGTCATCATAGTACAATACCACTGATATCACAGTAATGGTCCTGTGGAATACAGCAGAGATATGACCAATAAATGTGGACAGTCTGATACACTCTGGTCCATCCAGAGGTATACACAGAACCCCTTAGTGCAAGATGTGTGGATCAAACCTGACAATGTGGATGTTAACAGCTATGTAAATGTGTATATCATGTAAATATTGGAATACATATGCCCAGAAAGTTTATGCATTCACACACTCCTGTCTGTCCTGACATATAATAACTGGTGGTGCAGAGGTCACATGGCCACATACTACCCACTAGTTAGTGACATACATCTGTACAGCATCCCACAGCTTTGTCAGAAATACATGCCAGTTATGGTGGTCTGGTAGCAGTAGATATGAAAAATATCTGGACATAACATCATACTGTGTAAGTACACTAAGCTGCTAGGCATGTGACAAAGCACTGTGCAAACTACAAGCAGACTGCCACAACACTGGCCTGCATTTCTTATGGGGGAATACACATGTGCCTGCAAGTATAGCAGGCTCTTTAGTCATGTCACAGCACAGAGCAACAGACACCTGTTTGAAAGTGCGTACCCACAATCAGTGTGAACACAGCTACATATGGTAAGTGTACTTAATATTACAGTATATGGACTGTCTGATCAACAGCATCCTCATATGTGCCACTCACATACTAACCCTACATATACTGAAACACTACACAGTGTGGTCCAATGCCTGCCTGTGGTATGGGAAATGTATGTGTTTGGCCCTACAGACATGTAAGCTGATAGGGTACCATACACTGGAGCAGGATGTAACATCAGATAGAGAAGGATCAAGAACAATGACATCTACCACAGTCTATACACAGGCCAAAGTACATATTCACAATACACACTGTCAACAATCACCATAAGTACACAGACCTCACTACTGTACACACTACCACAGACTGCCCAGGTTATGCCCTCAAATATAACTCCTATTATAGATAACATGTCTAGCAGTCTGATATCCCACTGGCTTGTTATCAAGTATGATGTCAATAAATAATGGTGTACAGAACATATGCACCTCTTACTGCATGACATATGTACAAAGGTTGACAGAGTTGTGGCTGGAGGCACAAACACAGGGCCGACATGTTCCTGTGTAACCTCATACATTTACTGTTGTAACAGGGTTTGTCCTGACATATGTCCTAAAAGGGATATGAAGTCAGCAACTATCAAGACTGTCACCATATACTGATTGCAATCCTCAGGCTATGCTTCTGCAGTTCTAAGATAGCTAATCTGTGAGTAACACAAGACACATAAGACTCCAAACACTGGCCAGTTTGCATATAACCCTACAGGTGGGAGTTTCCTCAAGCACATAACACTGTCATGACAGGTATTAAATCATGTAGGCCAGCCATATCCACACAAATCCTGTTAAACCAACATTACTCCAAATGCAGAAGAGCAAAACTTACATTCTGTACTCATGTCTGGAACAGCCCCCTCCTGTTTGTTGGCCTGTCTCCACAGTGTATGTTGTTAGAGGTATATCCCACTACCATCTGTGATGCTGTTAGCCAAACACTGACATGAAGTCCTGCTCACAGTGAATGAACAGGGCCAGCATCCACATGATGTTCCTAGTTATAGGAGTGGGTTTCCATGCAATTATCACAACTGTTCCATATGCAATCAGCTAGTGAGGGACTGCAATTTGTGCAAAGGCCATCAGCTGATCATGAGCATCACTTATAAAACACAAGCTGCTGCCTAAGCAAACCAGGTGTACTTCTCCACATCCACCAGAGAGGGAGTGACAGAGACAGACAGAGACAAAGTAAGACAGGGAGGGAGTAGGGGAGTAAAAGCTAAGCATGTTTGTGTCACACACTTACCAGTACGGGGTTTAAAATACCCTGCCTGACTATGTATTGCTATTTTATGTCTATGCCATTATTGCATGTGCCATAGAGCTTATATGGTGGAGAGCTGTCCAAAGGTATATTTCATGGTGAGTGACATCAGCAACAGTGATAAAGGAGGAATAAGGTAGGTATAGTGCATTTGCTTGTCCACAAGAACAGGTGTCAAGGACGACACAGCCACAGTCTTTCAGGGACTCACACACATTATCACAGTTGGCAGGGTCAGGATTAGGCTTCTTAACTAACTAGTTTGCCTCACTACAGTAATACGCAGGTATCACATGCACCAGAGAGGTTATCAGGCTGATATATGAGCAAAAAGTATGTCAAGATGCCTGACATCAGAAGATATGCTTCAGTAGGCCAATGGGAGATGTAGTGAGTGTGAATGACATCCATATCTCTACACTCTACACACACACACACACACACACACACACACACACACACACACACACACACACACACACACACACACACACACACACACACACACACACACACACACACACACACACACACACATTACTTCACAGATGTGTAGTGTTTGACTGTGCCAGAAGGCTGTACAAGGCTAGGTAAAGGGTATACCTTGGCATCAGGCCACATGACAATGGTCGCCAGTGTGACACAGGGGTGTAGTGTCTGGATTGGCCCACACAGGTGGGTATTGTATTCACCATCCACTCATCTGGGTTACTATTGTAGGTGGCCAGTGCTGTGCAATGCTTGCCATATATGTATTCTATATTTCATAACATGGATGGTGTCCGGGATGTGAACACATCCCACATGCATGTTCTCTGACATGTGGAGGTGTACCTGGAGTATCTGGGGCATGTTGTGTAGACAGATTGTTATCACATGTGCCATTCCTGACCTCATGTGGTGAGAACTGGCAATGGAAACCAGGCTGACCCTGCAGCTATTTTAACAGCATGATATAGGTATTCACTGGTGTCATTGGCATCTGTCCATACAGGGCATGTGTATAAGGCATGGTATGTCCTTTGTGGGTTACATTTGCTGGCACTACAGTTGTTGCAGGCATCCAGTGGGGTACATAGTGAAGGAGCCCCGTATGCAATGATTTGCCAACTGTAGGGATGGGATAGGGTGTCATGTCCTCTGCAGTCCACTTCAATCACACCATGGTTACTATCTGTAGGCAATATGCAGGGAACTACCAACATAGTGGTTGTTGCCTAGTCAAGTGTGTTTGTGTATGAGACATGGGTGGAGAGTGTTCTCTGGGTAATACAAGGGTTGCCTATATTGTTCCCCAAGCCATGATGTCACATGTAGGGGTATGGATTGTCTACCCCAGCCTCTCTGCTGTTTGATATTCGTTATCCTTGTAAGGTGGACTTTGTGGCATATAATAGGCCCACCATATAAGAAATTTGCAAAACCCACTCCACAATGAGTCCTGTTATTACACAACTCACAGCTACCTCCACACAGGATACTAATGACAAACACACACACACTAAGTCCTTCAGTTGCTATGTCTGGGATTAGACTTCCTATCTAACTAGTACATCATACTACAGCATTACACAGTTATAGCACGTGTCATGGAACTTGCTGGGTTACTCTTTCCCCAACGGTGTATTTCAAAGTGAATGACATCAGTAGGCTTGCCAAAGTAGGGCAATGGAAGTTGTAGTGACTGTGAATGGCCTCAAAAGCAATGATCCCTACACACAGACAAACAATCACAAAGATTTTCAGTTGCCATGTCTGGGATTAGAACTCCTATCTAACCAGTACATCACACAACATTATGCAGTTACATCACACATCACAGTGCTTACTGCACTACTCTTTCCCCAAAGGTGTATTTCAAAGTGAATAACATCAGCAGGCTTCCCAAAGTAGGGCAATGGAAGTTGTAGTGACTGTGAATGGCTTCAAAAGCATTGATTCCTACACAGACAAACAAACACAAACTCACACACACACACATACAGACACACACACACACACACACACACACACACACACACACACACACACACACACACACACACACACAAAGCTTTTCAGTTGCCATTTCTGAGATTAGAGCTCTGACCTAACTAGTACATCACACTACAGCATTACGTAGTTATAGCATGCACCATGCAGCTTACTGGCCTACTCTTTCCCAAAAGGTGTATTTCAAAGTGAATGACATCAGCAGGCTTGCCAAGGTTGGGCAATGGAAAGTGTAGGTCATAGGTTCATAGGTTGGTACTAGGCTATCGGCCCTAGGGCCTTTACATGCCTAGCCATGACAATTCCCTGGCTATGTCTTCAAACAATATTTACTTCGCTGGACACCTGTCAAGCAGGGTGACTGACATGATACCCGGGGTCAGTTTCCTATCTCCCATCCAATCGCCAAGGTTCCTTATAAAGAGTGCCAAAGAGGTTCTCTGCTTGACATGTATAGGCAGTCTATTCCAGAGTCTGGGGAGTCTCTGCATCAGGAACACAACCTTCCAGCATGTATTGTTCATTGTGATGACAAGGTTTGGATCCCTGGAGTGTGTGGCTGTGAGGGATTTGGATTTCTTTAAGTGCAGCAAGTCCAACAGCTATGTTTTTGACATGGCATTATATGCTAAGCAGTGATCACCTCTGAGTACACGATATGTGACAGAGTATAGCTAGATGATTTTCAGATGGTCAGCATAGGGCATCTGGTTTAGGTCTGTGAGTCTTTTAGTGAGGTATGTCTGCAGCCTTTCTAGTTGTTGCAGATGTCTTGTGAGGTACATACCAAACGGGCCATTGTAGTCTGTACTAGGTCTACTGAGAGATGACTACAGTGGGACAATGGCCTCCTTTTTCCTGGATGTAAAGCCCTTAGTGATAATGTGTGCCATGTAGGTGGATTCCCTGACTGTTGTGGCGATATGGTTATCAAAGGTGAGAACACTGTCCACCTGTGTCCCTAAGTCTCTTATCACACTTTAGGTGTTTAGTGTACTGCCACCTATGTTGTACTTCATGGGTACATGTCCCTTCCCAAAGGGGACAACTATACATTTCTTGGCATTGAGCTTGAAGCCATGGCTCAGGCACCAAACAGCTCTTTCTGTAAGGCCCTTCTTTAGAATATCCACATCATGTGGGGATTCAATACTGGCTCCCAGTGTGCAGTCATTTGTGACCTTTGTTATCCAGAGTCCCTTAGTGTTGGCCTGCACTTCAGAGCAGTAGATGCAAAACAAGAGCAGCCCCAGGACTGAACACTGAAGTACTCCAATTGTCACTTGTCTGGGGCTGGATTTGGTGTCACCTACTTTTACAGTGTGGGTTCTGCCAGTACAGCAGTTGGCAGCCCATCGGGTGATGTAGGGGTTAATTGCCAGCTTGGTATGTTTATCTATGATTCCAGACTGGGGGATGGTTTCGAAGGCCTTCGCGATGTCTGGATAGGCTGTGTGAACTGTCTTACCCTCGTCCACAGCTCTGGAAACTGATTCAAACATGTCAATCAGGTTTAGGAGGCATGCTTGGCCCTTCACAAACCCAACCTGGGTGGGGTCCAGTGTTTGCAGGTTGCCAATGTCTTTGTTTATAGGTTCCATGATAATACATAACATGGTCTTGCAGATCAGGCACGTCATACTGCTGGGGCTGTAGTTCCCAGGATTCAAGGTGGATCCACCCTTAGGGACTGGGATAACTGTAGCTGTGTGACACGCAGTGGGCATGAAGCCTGAGGTGTGGCTATGATTAGACATGGCACATAGGTGAGGTGCCAGTTCATTTTGTAGTCCATGTAGTACACAGCCCAGGATGTTGTCTGGTCCCATGGATGCTGTTTTCTTAGCTCTGGAGAGTGTGATTTTTACTTGTGTGGCCATTATTACCAGAATCTGACAATCTTTCAGTGTTGAGATGGGCCCTTTAGGGGTGTGAAGGAGATGCAGTTGGCACTGAATCGATCTGCTAGGATATTGGCAATATCCTTGAGAGCAGTATATTTAATACCATCCTGTTGTAGCTCAGAGCAGATCTGAGCATTGCCATTTAGATTCCTGACATAGCTATGGAATGCCTTGCAGTTGTTTTTGGCATCTTTGACTATATTATGTTCATAATTAGCTTTGGAGGGTGTTATGATGGATCTCAGCTGCTTACTGAGGCTGGTAAGGAAGTATTTTGCATCCTGGAAATTCCCTCATTTTTGCAACAGTTTCTTCCTTTTGTTGTACAGTTGGCAGGGGGATACCACATTGGCTTCCTTTTCTTGGTGGGGAGCATCTTGGTTCTGTATTGGAGGGCACAATTCATGCACAAGTGGATGTGCTCGTACCGTGCCTTAGTGTAGGATTCAGCAGTTGTCCTTTCAGTTCCCATCTGCATGGGTGTTATGATGTTAGTCACGTCTGACATGTGTAGCATGACGTTGGCTTTGGAGATGTGTGTTACGGAGGTTTCCTTACTGGGGTGTGGGGGAGGGATGTGGATGTTAAGGGTGATTAACTTATGGGCAGGCCTGACCACCGATGGGGTGACCATAGGTGTGGATCATTGATTTCTCATGTTGGTAATGACCAGGTCAAGGATATTTGAGCCCCTGGTGGGACTATGGATTACTTGATCCAGGGCATTGGGAATTATGACTTCCAAGAACCGTTGGGCACATGTGTTGGTGCACAAGTAGTTTTCTCAAGTTAATGGCAGGGTAGTGTATGTCACCCAGTATTAGAGTGTTTGGTTGTATCATAATATTTCCCAGTATGTTTAGAAAGGTGTAGTGGGAATCTTGGGGCATGGTGGGGGATCTGTAGCAAGCTATACGATTTGGATTGCAGTCTTACCTAGCGTAAGTTGCACAGGGGTTCAGACGCATTCTGTTAGGCAAGTAGCCTGGTGGTGTGAATATCCTTGGTGAATATGGACACTCCTTCATCTTTAGTGTTTTGGTCCTGGTTTGGTGGCTGACAGGTGTGGTGAGATCTGTACCTGGTATTGCAGGAGTGCTCTCTGGAGCCTTGGATCAGGTCTCTGTTACTGCACAGATATCGATGTCCTCCATTTTTAGGAGTGCCTAGTGACTGTGATTGGCCACCAAAGCATTGATCCTTACACACATACACACAACCAAACACATGCACAGAGTTTCACAGTTGCCATGTCTGAGATTAGAACTCCTACCTATCTTGTACATCACACTATAGCATTAAGCAGTTATAGCATGCACCACAGAGCTTACTGGCCTATTCCTTCCCCAAAGGTGTATTTCAAGTGAATGACATCAGCAGCCCTGCCAAAGTAAGGCAATATATATTGTAATGAGTGTGAATGGCCTCAAAACCACTGATCCCTACACAGACAAGCACACACAATGTTCTACAGTTGCCATGTCTGGGAATAGAACCCCATCCTAACTAGTACATCACACTACAGCATTATGCAGTTATAGCATGCGCCACAGAGCTTATAAGGCTACTCTTTCCCCAAAGGTGTATTTCAAAGTGAATGACATCAGCAGGCATGCCAAAGTAGGCCAATGGGGAGTGTAGTGACTGTGAATGGCCACAAAAGTATAGATCCCTTCACACACACACAGACACACACACACACACACACACACACACACACACACACACACACACACACACACACTTGCTATGTCTAGGATTAGAACTCCTACCTAACTACTATATTATACTATAGCATTATGCAGTTATAGCAGACACCACAGAGCTTATAGGGCTACTCCTTCACCAACGGTGTATTTCAAGGTGAATGACATCAACAGGCTTGCCAGAGTAGGGCAATGGGGAGTGCAGTGTTTGTGCATAGGCAATAAACCATTCATCTGGAAGCAGACACACAATACTCAGGCACACACAGTTTTCTATTTCACAGGTACGTGTATACAACTGCTAGATGAATACTGACATGTACAGTCATGATACACAGTTATCACAAGCACCACAGACACTACAGTGCTGAGGGATACCAGAGGCAAATGTTTACAGTGACTGACATTTGCACATCATGCAGTTTTAGTCAATTGGATGTGCGCTGGGTGGGACAGGCCTCATGATGGGAGGCTCTTTGCCACTGTCTGTCACGGTCTTCAACAAATCTATGTATGTGTAATTTTGTCATATTATAGTGTGCTGTCCTTTGATATATGTGTGCAATCCTATCCAATGTGTTTGCAAAGTATGTATAGTCCACTGTTGTTGCCAGACATGAGCTTCATTTCTGCAAGTGTGGAAGCATGCCCACTATAACCTTTCAGTATTTTGTTGTCAGACATGGGCTTCGTTTCTCCAAGTGTGGAAGCATGCCCAGTATGACATTCTATATTGAATGTGTAAATCCATTCCAGGTAGGTTGTACTCCAGTTCAGGCCTTTGTGTTTTACACTTACAGCTAGCAACCTGTTTCTGTGGGATATCTGTAGATCGGTTGACAATATGTGGTCAAAATGGGCAAAGGATAGTGGGTTACTGTAGGTACTTATGTTCGTGTTGCTTCTGCTACATGGTTTTGGTGTTAGCAGAGATATTCAGACATATGTACTGTTTTACTCTGTGATGTTTTATGTCATCAACTACTGTCAGGTATACATATTTGCTTACAGTAATTTCCTGGGGTACAGAAGGTGAATGCAGATGTGTCCAATATTGTGGTCTGCAGCCTACATATTCTTAAACAATCATGCCATTCTGAAGGGTAAGCTGCAGACACTTGCTGATGCATCTGTGCAAATGCTTCAGCACCTTGGTACAGTGTTGGCTGAGGATTCCATGCTTGTACATCCATTGACGTGACAGTATGGCCATATCCTGCTGTGGCCATACCCCACAGCTGTACAGATTTACACAGGTTACCGAGAGGCAGGGGTCATATTTCTGGACATTACCCCTTCACATTCTGGTTTACGAGCAGATTTGTAGCCACCCATTCCTATGTTTGACGGCAGGGATAGTATGTGCACATGGCTGAGTTTCAGATATCACAAACACACCATGCCGTCCATGCTCCTACCCTCCCATTTATTATTTTATCCTCTTCCAAACATTATGCAAATATTATCTGATAAGTTCCCTATAGTTATCACTTCATCCCAGCAGGAATTTGGTGTTGGTCCACAGTTCATGCAGTAGGACATGGTGGACGTTACTGGGTTCTGTCAACTGTGTTATGTTGTTGTTTGGGAGTCCATGACATAACATACACTGGCAGTATGGGTGAGACACAGGCCTTTGGCAGAAGATTGTAGGGCATTTGGTAGTGATGCAGGCCAGCTGTAGCAGGCTGTTGTGTGACTCCTACAGTCCCAGACTGCAAGCCAATATATTCCCTTGGGGTGACAGGGTAGGTGTGCAAGGTGTTAATGTCAATATTTTCTGTCATTATTGATCCAGTGATGTGGATGCAGACAGGGTGCTGCTTACAGCAAGGGATACATCTGCATGGGACACCTCTTCTACATGCTGCATTCTGTGGCTATTGCCATACAGAGGTGGCTCCTGGCTTGCCATTTTTTGTCTTTATATAAAGAGATGGGGGTTATATTACACAAGAGGATCCCATTAGCTTGACAAGCCTTATCTGCAAAGCCATGGAGAGGATCATAATGGAACTCATAAATAAAGACATAGGGAACTTGCAGACTTTGGATCCATCCCAGTTTGGCTTTGTCAAAGGCAGATCATGCCTCTTAAACTTGGTTGACTTTTTCGAAACAGTCACCAAGGCCATTGATGAGGGCAAGGCAGTCTATACAGCCTACCTCGACCTGGCAAAGGCCTTCGACACAATACCCCACTCAGGTATCATCGAAAAACTCATCAGCTTAAATGTAAGCCCATACATCACAAGATGGGTTGCAAACTGGCTAAGTGACAGAACCCACAGGGTCAGAGTTGCTGGCGCCATGTCAGACTCAAAGCCTGTCACAAGTGGTGTCCCACAGGGCTCAGTCCTGGTACCACTCTTGTTTGGCATCTACTTTTCTGAAGTACAAGCAAACACAGGAGGGTTATGGCTGACAAAGTTTGCAGATGACTGCAAACTGGGCTCCATAGTCGAAAACACATCTGACACAGATATCCTTCAGAAGGGCCTCACAGAAATGGATAACTGGTGCCAGAGCCATGGCCTAAAGTTAAATGCCAAGAAATGCATAGTCATACCCTTCGGGAAAAACAAGGTTACCCCTAGCTACCATATAGGTGGCAATCCACTGAGCACAGAAGAAGTCATCAGGGATCTGGGGACCCAGGTTGACAGTAACCTTTCGTTTGACACTCATGTTGCCAAAGTAGTTAGGAAAACCTTCTACATTGCCCACCTGATCATGAAGGGATTCACATCTAGATCTAGGGAGGTCATCGTCCCCCTGTACTCATCACTCATTAGACCTATAATTGAGTACAATGCCCCATTCGGAATGTATCTGACCCAACACCTGCAGCAGCTGGAAAGGCCCCAAAGTTCCTCACCAAAAGGATAAAGGGTCTCAAAAATATGTCTTATGCTGCCAGACTGAAAGAACTCCAGCTCTATTCAGTCGCATACCGCTTGCTCAGAGGTGACCTGTGCCTGACATATAAGGCCATGTCAAACCCAGATTTGATGAATATGCTTCACCTCAAAAAATCTAGATCCCTCAGAACCACAAGGGCGGGAGACTTAAACCTTGACACGGTTATTAATAGAACATGCTGGAGGGACAGATTCATCACCCAGAGACTCCCTATGCTGTGGAACAAAATCCCGGTACATGTGAGGCAGAGCACCTCGCTGGCCTTGTTCAAGAGGAATCTTGACCAATGGATGGGAGATCGCAGATATACCCCAGGGATTACTTCAGTGTCACTGCTTGACAGAGGCACAGCAAAATAATAGGCATAGTTTTCTTCAAACTAAAGGGGTGGTGAAAGCCACATAACTATGGGCTAGGCTTATAAATGCCCTTGGGCAGATAGCCTAGTATGAACCTATGAACCTATGAACCTATAAAAACCAAGATATATGCAAATGAAGCAGTACTGCAATAGTGTAGTGGGCAGAGCATTTGCCTTACGAGCAGTCATTTCTGGTTTCAGTCCCACTCCAGTACATTCCATTTTCCATGTCAAATCACTTTATGACCAATATTATTTTGTTAACAAAGTCCAGGAAGCAGGTGTAGAACAGCTAAATGTACTGGTAAACCAACACAAAATTAAATCCAGTAACAAAAAGGCACAGCATGACCATCCATGTAAAACAAGGTTTATTACTTCAAGCTTTCAAGTTGAAACTCTTTTTCAAGAATAAATCAGTGCATTAAAATCACAGAATAAATACAGAACACCAGCCAATCACATAACATATCTCATAAACACATTGTATAATTATACAATTTACATAAGTAATATAATTGGCTAAGCCTATTCACTAAACAAACTTCATTAAAAACAATGGCCAACTTAACAAATTTCATTACTGCCTAAAAAGCTCCACAGGACAACTGTAATACTGTATCATATGCTTGTCTTAATTTCAAAATGGGTTTAATACTTTTAGTTTTATTAAGCCCTGGATAGACATCAGATCTAAAAAAAGTGTATCCATTTGTATTCTGCTTTCTCTGAGGCATTCACAATGCCCCCTCTTGTTCTTGCAAACTCTCTGCAGTATCCTAAATTTAAATTTATGTTCATTTCCACAATGTAAAATATGCTTACTAAGTGCATTTGTCTCAACCCCCTTCTTATATCAGACAAGTGGAATGCAATTCTCTCCTTGAATTTACAGGTAGTTTTTCCAATGTAAAAACACAAAATATTTTATCAGTTAGCAAAGTAAACTACATTTTCACTATTGCACATCCCAAATGCCTTACAAATAAAATGAACTTGTGTTATAGTATGTATAAATCCTGTTTCCATATTAATGAACTTACCAAAGGTGCAGTTATAACAGGGGACTGTACCCTTATTAAATCTACGTAACTCTTCATTTTTATCAAAATCTTTATAGCAAAGAAGTTGTTTGAGGTTATTCTCTTTCTTATATACAAAATAAGGCTTTTCTCCTACTATTTTCCTAACATTAACATCAGAACTAAGAACAATCCAATTCTTTTTAATTGTAGACTGAATCTGCCTAGAATGTCTGTTGTACTTCATCATGCATCCTAATTTATTAAACCCAGCTTCTCTCACCGGGCTGTTCTTCTGGGCATTTTTGCCTTCTCTAAATAAATATGGTTTAGCCACACTAGGCCTTTCAGATTTAACATATTCTACATTCTTAGTTGATAAATCTCTACTATAACCTCTTGCCAAAAAGTCCTTTATCATAGTACTAATTTCAGCTGCAAACTCAATGGTGTTTAGCCTACCGGCTCTCAAAAAATGACTTTACTACACCCTTATAAACATGAGTGGGGTGCATACTGGAATTATCTACATATCTAGTTGCTTGTACCTCTTTCCTATATATAGATGTAGGGATTTTACCATCAATATTCACTAGTTTACCATCCAAGAAAGTGATTTCTTCTACTGAACAAGATATTTCAAACTTAAGGAAGCTGGTGCTATTTTGTAGGTGTTCAACAAATAACTCCAATGCCTCCTTGCTACCTTTTCACAATAATGCTATATAATCCACAAAACATTTATAGCGCATTAAAGCACTATTATAGTATTCATTTTTGCTAGAATCAGAAATAGTGTATTCTTCCCATCTAGCCAACACTATGTTAGCATAGCTATTTGCTACAGGTGTGCCCATAGCTACTCCTGAAGTCTGATGATACACATCATCCCCAAACATGAAAACATTATTTTGCAGAACAGTCTCCAGTAGAGAACATAGTGAAATTTTATTTGCTGTAAAAGTGCTGTGCTTAACTAGAAATTGTCTAACATATTCAATACCTATATTGTTAGGAATAACCATAAATAAGGACTTAATGTCCATAGTTACAAACAATACATTTGTCATATTCATATCCAAAAACATTCTCAATTACTCTAAAAATTCACCAATGTCCTTTATATAGGACATACTGTGTTTCAATAGAGGTTTAAGTTGCTGGTCTAAATATTTTGAGATTTCTGTAGTAGCCCATTATTTTCCCGAGACTATGGGTCTCATTGGGGGGTAAAGCAAGTTTTTATGGAGCTTGGGCAACCTATATATAACAGGGCAGACAGGATGTTCTATGTAGAAATAATTATACTGTTCAGGAGTAATTGCTAACTGCATTAAATAGTCATACAATTCAGTTTTCATCCTATAAATCATTCTATTCAGCTCTATAACATTTATAACCTTAAATGTTGCACTGTCATTTAAAACTTCATACATCAGTTCTTGATATTGTTGTACATTACATATAACTGTTTTCCCACCTTCATCAGCTGGTTTCAGTATAATGTCAGTCCTTTTAACTAAAGTACATTAATACTTTTCTTTCATTAGCATTCAGGTTATGAAAACTAGATGATTTCCCATTAAAAAACAGATCATAAACATCATTCTCACATAACTGCAAAAAGGCGACAGTCGCTGTGCTATGAGGTAAAAAGTGCTACTTCTTTTTAGACATTTTCAGTACTGGCATTATTATTCCCAAATAACATTTTCAGATCTAAATTTCTAACAGCCATTCTTAGCTCTGTAATGCTGTCATTCAATACACCATTACCAGATGGAATAAAAGTTAAACCCTTGTCTAATAAACTCAGTTCCAGTTCAGAAAATTCAGAGCCAGACAAGTTAACAACAGTATGTCCTACTAAGTCTTTCTGCTTCTTGTTACACGGGCTACCTTCGGTCTTGCCCCCAAGTCTTTCTTTTGTGGTGTTCATCTTTGCTTGCTTCGGTCTCTCTTCCTCTGCTGCACCTGTATTGGGAGCTGTAGATTTATTTTTAGATTTGTTTCACCTAAAAAACTACTTGTTGTCTCAGTGGTAAAAATGTTACTATTATGAACCTCTCCAGTATGGTTCTTGTCAGCCAGCAGTTCTTGTTTGGTAGGTTCACTTGCAAAAGGGTCTAAAGCTATAACAGCTTCACCTGTATGCACAGCAGTTCCTTCCTGTGTGCTAATTGGTGCTGTATTACTCATAGTAGAAGAGCCCTCTCTTCTAGATTGTTGTAGCTGAGCATTAGGTTGATTTGCACTTGTATTTGATGAAATATGAGCCCTCACAGTTTCCTCTCTGGGCCAATAGAAAAAATCTTTATTTTGAAAGTCAGAGATGTCTGTAATCAGCTTTTGCTTCTTAGTAGAGACTAATTTGCTCTCAAACTCTGCAAGCTTATCTAGCACACTTTGATACTGTTGTGTAAGTCTTTCAAACTCAGTACAAGTAATTTCATTCTCAAGAGCATTTATCTTAGTACACAGGTCATGTTCTATTGCTGTAAAA
Source organism: Protopterus annectens (assembly GCF_019279795.1). Lineage (NCBI taxonomy): Eukaryota > Metazoa > Chordata > Ceratodontiformes > Protopteridae > Protopterus > Protopterus annectens. Next base: position 525,112,724 of record NC_056728.1, on the reverse strand, counting down.
AAGTCATTCATAATCCTCATATATTCCATATTGGTATGTAAATTAAGTTCTTGCCATTTCTTCAGTAAAGTGGGATATTTATTCCCATAAGTCAGCATCTTAATTATTCTCAGCCCTCTTGGCACAATGCCCATCTCTAAATAAGCTGAGAATGAAAGTCTCTGCCACTGCAGTCTCTTATATTTCTGAACCATCAATTCAAGTTCATGCATTCTATGTAAACATTCTTCTCTTTTAGAGTCATTAGTAGGTACAGTCACTTTTAAATTCTCAGTTTAATTAATTGATCTGATTGTAGTGGATGTCTTTGTAAATACTTTAGTTGTTTTGTTGAATATTATAATAATACCTATTTTTAATTATTTGTATAAAATTGTTATGATATTTCTCTTATATGTTAAAACAATAAACTTGTTTTGAAAAGAAGTAGCAGATTGAAAAAGCAGGAAAAGAGGGTTCTCACCAACAGTTAACATGTTCTTTATAGATAATCCACTCATCTTGATGTTCAGAATAATTCCTTCTCATAGGCTGGTTGTTTAAAGCATAACAATGATGTGCTATTCTCACCAACAAAGCAAGCAAAGTCCAGGAAGCAGGTGTAGAACAGCTAAATGTACTGGTAAACCAACACAAAATTAAATCCAGTAACAAAAAGGCACAGCACGACCATCCATGTAAAACAAGGTTTATTACTTCAAGCTTTCGAGTTGAAACTCTTTTTCAAGAATAAATCAGCACATTAAAATCACAGAATATAGAACACCAGCCAATCACATATCATATCTCATAAACACCTTATATAATTATACAATTTACATAATTAATAAAGTTGACTAAGCCTAGTTCACTAAAAAACTTCATTAAAAACAATGGTCCACTTAACAAATTTCATTACTGCCTAAAAAGCTCCACAGAATAACTGTAATACTCTAACATATAGTATTAAACCCATTTTGAAATTAAGACAAGCATATGTTAGAGTATTACAGTTGTCCTGTGGAGCTTTTTAGGCAGTAATGAAATTTGTTAAGTTGGCCATTGTTTTTAATGAAGTTTGTTTAGTGAACTAGGCTTAGTCAATTATATTACTTATGTAAATTGTATAATTATATAATGTGTTTATGAGATATGTTATGTGATTGGCTGGTGTTCTATATTTATTTTGTGGTTTTAATGTATTGATCTATTCTTGAAAAAGAGTTTCAACTCGAAAGCTTGAAGTAATAAACATTGTTTTACATGGATGGTCATGTTGTGCCTTTTTGTTACTACAATATTTTTTGTTGCATAACCTACTAAATAACATATATTTCTGAACTGGAGTGCTGCATTAAATGCAGACGTGAGGTGTCATTATCATAATGTTGTAAAGTCCACAGATAATCACAAGTGCCCCATACAGTATATGTACACAGGAATCAGGGATACAAATGGAAGGCAAAATGTGTAATGAATGATAAATCCATAGTTTCCAAATGCACCACCTGCCCAAGAACCATTTGACAATACTGTCTAAATCAGTGTGGTGGTAAGTAGGAATACACTGTACTAAGCAAGAGTAAGCATAATTAAGCAGTAGTAAGCAGGAGTAAGGTTCATAGGTAGGTACTAGGCTATTGGCCCTAGGGCCTATATAAGCCTAGCCAAAATGGTACCCTGGCTTTTGCCACCCAAGAAAATTATTTTCCTGTGCCACTAGCAAGCAGAGCCAAAGAGCTGATCCCAATGGTGAATTTTCTATTTCCCATCCAATCATCAAGATTTTTTTTTTTGAAGAGTGCTAATGAGGAGCTTTGTTTGACATAGATAGGTAGCTTGTTCCAGAGTATGTGAAGTCTCTGGGACAGGAATCTATCCTTCCAGCATGTCCTGTTTATTGTGGTGACAAGGTTTAGGTCCCTAGACCATGTAGCTTGGAGGGATTGGGGTTTCTTTAAGTGGAGCATGTCCAACAGCTCTGCATTTGACATAGCTTTGTATGCTAGGCAGAGATCGCCTCTGAGTAGGCAATATGCGACAGAGTAAAGCTGGAGTTTTTTGAGACAGTCTGCATAGGGCATCTGCTTGAGGCCAGTAATCCTCTTTGTGAGGTATTTCTGTGGTCTTTCCAGTTGTTGTAGATGTCTTGTGAGGTACATACTAAAAGGGGTGTTGTACTCTATAATGGGTCTAATGAGTGATGAGCAGCGTTGAACAATGACCTCTTTTTTCCTGGATGAGAAACCTTTTGTGATGAGGTGTGCCATGTAGAAGGATTTCCTGACTGCAGTGGAAATGTGATTATCAAAGGAGATACTACTGTCCACCTGTGTTCCAAGGTCTCCTATCACACTTTCAGTGTTAAGTGGACTACCACCTATGTGGTAGCTCATGGGTACAGAGTTTTTAACCAAAGGGGTTGACAATGGACTTTTTGGCATTGAGTGTGAGGCCATGATTTTGACACCAGGCATCTGTCTCAGTGAGGCTCTTTTGTAGGATGTCCACATTGTTAGGAGCTTCAGTTATGGCTCCTAGTTTGCAGTAGTAAGCGAGTTTAAGCCAGTTTGTGTGGTGGTAAGCAATGCGCACACAGGTTAAGAAATATTGAAGCTAACTCTCTGTAATCATATTTAACTGAAGGTTAACATTGCTTACCCTTGCGCAAACCCATGCAAACTCGCTTACAATTGCTTAAAAATGCCTTAATCACTCTGTATGCAACAGCCGCTGTCCTGGCCAGAAACAAAATAAATAACCTTTGCAGGTCTTGAACCCAGGACCCTGTAGACTACAGTCACAGTAGTTAACCACTAAGCTATCACAGCAGTACATAAGACTGAGGTCTCCCCAAATAGATCCTCACTATAGGAACATCAAACTGGACATGTGAAAGGAATCTATATACAGTTTTATGTTGTATAACCTACTACATAACATAAATATGTGGAGTGGAGTACTGCAGTAAGCCCAGATGTGACGTGTCATTGTAATAAAGTGTTGAAATCCCCTAATAAACACAAGGACCCCATACAGTGTACGTACACATAAATCATGGATACTAAACACATATATAACATTATAACATGTAATGAATAATAAATCAATACCAAAAAGCAAATATAATGCAAATTAAATATTAAGCAACACTAAGCATTGCACAGCCCAGCTTAGTAGGTGTAAGCAATTTGTAAGCCATCTAACTCAGTCTGCCCATTGGTATACCCCTTTAAGCAATGTCAACCTTAGGTAAGCAGGTTTGCCCATAGCTTAGCATATTCAAAACCATCCAATCATGGCAAAGTGTGGGAAACTGGTCCTATTTAAACCCAACAGGTGGGAATACATATCATAACTGGTTGTATATTCCCCCTTTAGGCACTATGTCTAGAATGGGAGAGGGTGTGAGCTTTCAGGCACAGAGCTGGGGCATTAGGAGTCCAGAGTCATGGCAGGACTCCTTGAGAAAGACCATGACCAGAGACAGCTGCAGGGCCAGTACCAGAGTTTCCAATACAAAGTGGAAGCCTGAGACTGTCTCGCCTGCGACCTCACCAGTGCCACTGGCATACCCTGAACTGGTGAGCAGGTCAGGCATCACTATGCCTACCTGAAGCAGAGAAAGGGGGATCTTCTGGATTAGTGGATCCAAGAGGCTAGGAAGACAGGGGATGTCCCAGCCATGTGTAAGTATTAGTCTACTACCTGTTTAATATTTGCCAGCTCACGTATATTATGGATAAGTATGGCTAAATATTCCTCTTACATCTTTCACCTTGGCAGGTGAGTGGGCTGTGAACCAGCAAGCCCATGCAAGTAGACTGTAGCAGTTGTGATGCAAGGCAGGTTAGTAATACTCTTGCATGTACTGTCACAGGAAATAAATCTAAAAGTAGTAGTAAGTTAATTGCCTGTATAAAACCTGTATTGTTTAAGGCATGTACTGCATATACCAGAGAATAGGGTAGGAAGAGTCTCATATAGGTTGTATGTAAATAAAAGCATAATAGCCTGACAATAAAGGTCTAACTGCTGGACTGCATGTGTTTACTCTAGTATCATATTGTAATGTAGAGTTGCAATCACTTAATAGCACTGTTCTATTAAGCGCTGTTACCCACACTGCTAAATAAATAAAATGTGTAGGAATGTCTGTATATGACTGCTATAATCCCAAGAGATCATATAGTACAACTGAGAGAGACTTAGACAGAAAACAGTGAAAGAACAGACAACAAAATCCAAATAGCACACTCAACTGTGACGTGAACTGTTGTATTTTTTGCACACATAGCCATGGTTTGAATCCTGGGAGTGGAAGTAGGCTGTATGCAGAATCATATCCCATAACTGTGCAGATATGTCCAGAATGTCCAGTAAATTGGCCCATATCTGCTGCTTGTCACCCTGTCCCTCTGGCAAATCAGTGGGATGATCCCAGATGTTTAGGCAGCAAACAAGATATACAACTGATTGTCAGACATCTATAAGAACAAACCTGTCACTCTAGCAACTCCCCAAAATGTTATGAGAGTAATTAGCCAAGTATGTCCCATCTCCACCATCATGTTGTCAAGCTGTGGCCAGAGTTTGCAGAGTGTGTAAAGTAACACAGGGAGATGTATGTGGATAATACTAATGTGGAATCTGGTAATTTGTGTGGCAACATTCAGGTAGTGCTAACAAACATTGCTCCCACAGGTCTGTCAGATATGAACACTGTGTCTAGAAATAAAATATTGATATCCTGTACTGGTACTGTTTATTCTGGTACTGTATGGCATTGTTAGTGTTGCAGTTGCTCTGAATAAAAAGGTATTACTCCTCACTGTCACCCACATTGTACTACATAATACATCTCTCTAGGAAATCCTGTATAAGAGTGTTGTAGTTACAAGGTCAGGATGTAAAGCCACAGGAGAAGTATAGACAGAAATCAGACAAGAGATACACAGCAATATAGCACACACAGCTGCGATGGACAGTGTTTTATTTTTAGCAGACACAGCCATGGTTTGAATCCTGGGAGAGGTAGTAAGTTGTATGCAGAATCATACCCCACAAGTGTACAGAATTGTCCAGAATGTCCAGTTAATCAGCCCATATCTGCAGGTTGTTACCCTGTCCCCCTGACATATCAGTGTGCTAATCTCTGACATGTAGGCAGCATTTCATGTCATATAACTGACTGTCAGACCTGTACATATTTGGGAAATGTCATTGAAAACAAACCTGTCATTGTACAATTCACTAAAGGTTTAAGACAACAATAGTCAAAATATATCCTGGTTCACCTGCATGTGGTGAAGACATGCCCAGAGTGTGTGCAATAAGAGATGGACAGGTATGTGCATAACATCAACATTGAATCTGGGAATATGTGTAGAAAAAGTTAGGTAGTGCTAACAAACAAACCTCCACAGGTATACCAGGTAAGAGGTGTACAACTCAGGTAAAATTAATTTCATGTATATAGTTGGCGACATCCATACCAGTGTCCAAACTAAGGCAATAGGGTAGTGTACTAATACCTGTAAGGTACAGATCACAGCACTGACTAGGAAAGTAATGCAAACTATAGGAATATACTAGTTGTTAACTGACATCCCCCCACCATATCTGCAACAATAAACTAAATACACAACTCAACTGGTATGTGCTGCATTGAACTACTGTTGGGACATATTTCCTATTGTTTGATAATAATTTAAATTTGTTTCTATGCATGTGCCATGTTGAAATACTTTGGTGGCATGCTGCCATCAATGTAACTGCATGCTGTTGTAATAACCACTGTGGTTCCATATATGCATATTTTCTGTTTTCTATGCAACTGTTCCATATCTAGTGTTTGGGTTAATGTGAATATCTATGCATGCTGTTACACCTAATCCTGGAATGTGTTGACTATTACTAACCCACATATGTTGATAATATTTAAACACCATAAAACATTTGGGAAGGCCGGTCCTGGTGGACCCACCTGTCCCACCTCAGCTGGCCGTGGCACCAGACACCAGCACGTCTGGAGCCCAACCTGAGACCTCCTCGTCCATTGGTACTTCACCACCTTCTGGTGGAATGTCATCAGGGAATGGGGCTCACCCCCCCAGGGGTGGGAGCAGACAGGAACCTGTCACCTGTCAGCAGGTCCAGGTCATGGAGCATAGCGAGCTCCGCATGGAGGTTGGAGTTCTGCTACACCAGCTTAAGGGCCATGTGTCACAACTAGAAGGTTGGCCTGGCCCTCCTACTCAACCCACAACACAGCCACCTTCTGGGCTGTGAAGGTGCAGTCGTGACTGCCAATGGGTGGGGACCTCAGTCACACTGTTTCCACTAGGGGTCTCATGGGCTTTTGATTTCCAAACACCCCTCTCCATCAAGGTGTTTACCCCAGCATGTGTCATATACTGCCCCTGTATGAGTCTTGTTTGTCTTGTTTGTTAATCTACCCAACTTTGTTTGTGTCGTTCGGCTTTTCCCGGTTAGGGGTCGCCACAGTGGAACTCCGGTCTGCTAATGATTGGCAGTAGATTTTTACGTACTGGCTTTCCAGGCCTAATGCACAACCTTCAGCGAAGGAACACCCATTCACGCATGTCGCCACACACAAGACGCTCTGACTGAGAATCGAATGGGTAACGTCTAACTGTGAGGCGACAACGCTACCACAGCACCACCACCGCAGTGTTAATCTACCCAGCAACCTCCCCAAATATACCTACTATCCCTCCCCAACATTCCACTCACACCTGAAAAAAAAGGGCAATCTGTTCCCAAAAAACCTTTTGCCCCATACATAGCTGTCCAATTTGCACGTGTCCACTGGACACATGTAATCTGGTCTAATTGGCTTAACAAATTATAATTGTTGTTCTCACACCTCTTTCAGGGGTATGAGTGTCCAAATATATCTCCAAATTCAGTGTATATGCACAGCTGTTGCTGTAGAAGAAATGGGCAGCTATGGACCTTCCCTACACCCTTCCTGCACACACCTAGCTATTTCCCTACTGTATTTCCCTCTTTGTGCCCCTTTTTCACCACTATCCTATTAACCTTTTTTTAATTTCTTTTAAAGAAATTAGCGAGGGGGTAAGCAGGAGTAAACACTTTTAAACAGTAGTAAGCGTGTTTAAGCCTGTTTGCATGAGGTAAGCAATGCCTACACAGGTTAAGCAGCTAAGAAGCTAAATCAGTATAAGTAACTGTAATTGGAAGTTTGTAGTGCTTACCATGCAAACTAGCTTACAACTGCTTAAAAGTGCCTTAATCACTCTGCATCCAATGGCCCTTGTTCTGCCCAGCAACAAAATAAACAGCCTCTGAAAGGCTCAAATTCAGGAACATGCACACCATAACCAAAGTGATTTACCAATAAGTCATATCAGATATACATAACCCTGATGTTTTCACAAACATATCATCCAGCACAGTCATTCAACAGTACAGGAAATGTATTTAAACATGTAGATGTATGCTTGTGTGTGTATATATATTTCTATCTAAATAGATATATAAATATCTATATATAACAACTTTGACATATTATGCCTTACTGAGACATGGTTAAAACCACAAGTACTAGACTGCAAAATTACCCCACCAGGATACAATATAGTTAGAGTTGATCACCCTAACAAGAAAGGAGGAGGCATAGCCATACATTACAAAACAGATCTCCAACTAACAACATTAAACTCTTGTCTTCCATCAGACACTAACCCTGAAATTCTTTTTACTAAACTACAACTAAACACTCATAATGCCATTTATATTCTTTGCTCATATATTCCACCTGGCAACAATATCAACCGCCTTGAAAATATTCTTAGCTGGCTTTCTACTACTTATCCACAAGAAACCTTAATACTAGGTGACTTTAACATATACTGGAATACCTGTAATAACAATAGCCCATCTAACCACATTAACCTACATGGCTTTACTCAAATAGTCTCTTCACCCACTCGAATCCACAAGCCCACCAATAAATAATCCATCCTTGACTGGATCCTTATAAATTCCTCCCCTTCAAATTACACAATTGAAATTCTTCCCGATGACATGAGTGATCACTCCCTAACATACCTACGTCGACATAAGTCCAACATACTTAGACCTACTACATTCAGAACCACTCGATCCAATAAAACATTTATCCCTGAAGCCTTCCAAAATGAACTTAGACTTTGTAAATGGTCACCCCTAAAATACCTTCAGCTTGATGAAGCAATAGCCTACTTCAATTCTAAGTTCCTCGAAATTCTTAACCTCCATGCCCCTACCTGTACCATTAGAATTAGGACTAAAACTGCCCCATGGCTCACAAAAGAAACCAAACACAAAATGTTGCTTAGAAGCAAACTCTGGTCTAAATGGCGAGCCACCAAAGATCCATCTGATCACACTAACTTTAAACACCTAAGAAAGTCCACTAAATCATCTGTACGTCTTGACAAAAAAAACTTTTTCTTTCACCTCCAGCAAAGTAACCACCAGAACCCAAAGAAATTCTGGACAGGGATTAATGCTTTACTACACCCTGGCACATCTAAGACACCAACCCCTGCTAGTATTGCCAAAAATAATACTAAACAGATTGCTGACTCCTTTAACAATTTCTTTACCAAAGCTATCCAGTCACTTGCAAACTCCTTACCTCCCATTCTTACATTGTCACCACCCTCCTCTTTTCCCTCCCTACCCACCTTTCAATTACAACCTGTATCTACATCCCTCATCAGTACCCTCCTTTCAAAACTCAAACACTCTAACCCCTCTGCTGACTTATTACCTGCTCAATATCTTCAAATTGCAGCTAATGCTATTGCCTACCCTTTCTCTATCCTTATAAATAGAACCATCAAAGAAGGCACTATCCCTTCCATCTGGAAGATCTCTCATATTATTCCCCTTCATAAAGGTGGAAACTCAACAGAACTTTCAAACTACCATCCTATTGCCCTTCTTTCTCCTTTAGCTAAAATCATGGAAAAATGTATACACCAACAATTACTCGACCACCTCCTTTTAATGGTCTACTAGCCCCCTCTCAGCATGGATTTCATCCCTCCCATAACACTACAACTGCTTTTCTTTCCTTTACCAATCACATAAATAAAAACTGCAACAATAACATCTTCTCATCTGCTATCTTTATAGATCTTTCTAAAGCATTCAACATGGTTAATCATCAAATTCTCTTGAATCTTCTTAATCTCTCTCACTTGATACTCCGGCACTACAGTGGTTCAAGTCATACCTAGATAATTGAAAGCAGGCAGTCCTCTGGGAAAACACCCTATCATCCCCTCTTCCTGTATCCTTTGGCGTCCCCCAAGGATCTATCTTAGGTCCTCTGTTATTCTCCATATTTATTAATGATCTTGCCTCTAGTATCCCCCAAGCAGTAACCATTCAATATGCTGATGACTCCACCTTGATCTCCTCAGCCACTAACCCTACCATACTTCAATCCCTCACCCAAAATGTCTTTCAGCTTGTAGAAAACTGGTTCTTACAGCATTGTCTCCTCCTTAACCCAAATAAGACTAAACTACTGCTATTCACTCCCACACAAAAAGCTAACACACTCCATTTCTCTATTGTATCTAAAAATGGCACAGTCATATCTCCTGACACAACAACCAAACTTTTAGGGGTTACTATCGACCATAACCTAAACTATGACACTCATATTAATTCCACTATTAAATCCATTAACAAAAAAATTGGCTCCCACTACAAAATTAAGCCTTTCCTTACTCCTACAGCCAGAACTAGCATTGCCCACGCCCACCTCATCTCTACTCTCTTGTATGCATCACCTTTATATACTACCCCATCCAAAACCAACCGGAATAAATTATCTACAGCCTATAATAGTATAGCCCATTTTGCTACCAGCTCCCCTTTTAGAACTCACCACTGCTTCAGCCTAAAACAACTTGGTTGGCTTGAATTGCACAATCAACTCTTATCTCAGCAACTTATTATAACACAAAAAAATCCTTTACTTTCCTGAAAAAACACCAATCCTTACCAAACTTATCAGTCCCTATAAAAATCTTTCTAACCTGCGTTCATCTCACAAACTTTTAGTATCCACACATAAATCCAATAATAAAGCAGGAGACTCACTTTTCTCCTATGTAGTAGGGAAATGCTGGAACCAACCCCAACAGACCTCACTACAATCTCCTCTTCCTCACTCTTCAAAAATAAGCTAAAACTTTATCTCACAAACCACTGGCTCTGTCCATGCAGCAACCCTGACTAAACATCTCCCTTCCTGCATATTACTAGATTACTCTTCCTAAATTGTTTCACATTGTGCTATTCTGATTCTATATGCCACATAACCTGCAATTTTGAACTACTTCTCCCAGCTTCATTACCTCTCTTTCCTACCTTATTCTTAACAAACCTCTCTGTATCCCCCCCCCTTTTTCTTCATGTCTCATTGTACCATCACTAATCCCCTCTCTACTCCTTGTATTAATAAAAAAAAAAAAAAAAAACTTATTGTTGTGGATTTAATGGGATGAGATTTTTTATTGTGAATTTAACTGTTGTTGTATTCTAATTATTTTATCTGTTATTGTTAACATAACTAAACAATTTTGGATTTTCTTCATGATCACAAGTGCCCTCTAACTTTGATTTGTATTAAATCGTTTGTCATTTTTTGGATCTTTTCTCCCCGGGCCTCTACTGAAAATGGACTTATATCCAGATAGACTAGCCCAGTCAACAAATGTTAAATAAATAAATAAAATAAAAAATATACATATATATATATATATATATATATATATATATATATATATATAGATATAGATATAACAGAGAATGTAACAAATACATATGACCACAGGCACTGTTAATGGGGGTGTGGGGGCCATAGCTGCATACATCTTGTAAGTATTGATATTACCTCCCCCACAGCCAAACAGATTTGCCCTGCAATACAGTACCAACTGTTGCAAGTCCCATAACCAGGACCCAACACAACATGGGCACAAGATGTTAACAGTAATCCACCCACATGTATGATGTCAGGCTGGTATTAATAACATATCATGCAGCACAGTCTAGCTACCATAGGGAATGTACAATGTTGATGCAATAAACATTCCTAAGATATATATACACACACACACACACACACACACACACACACACATATATGCATATATATATATATATATATATATATATATATATATATATAAAACTACACATACGCACACACAGATATGTATAGGAAGACACATATTTAGAGGGTGCACACCATATGGAACAGCCAGTATTCCTACAGTTGCCACCTTATCAAATGGACAGTGTATGAGTCACCCATACAAAATACAATTGTTGCCTGAAACATATTC